>NC_083771.1:47021551-47029051 GCF_963514075.1 Conger conger | reverse complement strand
GTTGTGAGTTCAAATCTCTAAAAAAAAAAAAGGTTGCTGTGCCCCGGGCCAAATTTCCTCAACACACAAAAGCAATTATTTTAAATAAACGATTAGATGACAGTTACTTAAAGCCGTCTGAGGGACAGGTGTCTGCCGAGCAGGAGACACGCTTTTTACAGCGCTTGCTGTGCGACGGCACACTGACCCAGGTGTGCGCTCCAGACGGATGGGCTGTTCATGTACGGCCCGTTTCCTTGTTTTTAACCCTTTGCAGTGCTAGATCACAACAACGCGGGATCAGAGCGTTCTCAACTGAACGTTGCATCATGGTGATGTCACAGTCACTGCTGGCTCCTGCAGGCAATTCTACAAAGGAGTTCTAGAACACTGACTTAGAAACTTGTAAAGAACAATACAGACGAAAAACAACAACAAAAAACACAGACACAGCAAAGGGTTAACTTTCCTACTGGGACGGCGTTGACAGGGGGGGGCGTCTTGTTCAAGGTGCAGAAAATAGGAGACACTTCCTGACAGAGAGCCCCCCCCCAAACCACAAAAAAAGGGAGGCTCACTGAAATTAAGCTCCTTCACTCGTCAGTCACTGGGAGGAGAGGAGCTGGTGTGATTACAGACACATCACTCAGCGTCTGAGGGCGGGCTGGGCGGGTGGTGGGCGGAGGGGGGCGGTGTTTGGACAGGAGCCCGGGGCAGGCCAGACGAGGCCTGTCTGTCTCTCGGGAGAGAGCGGGAGCCCTGAACTCTTTGTCACTCCGCGTTGGCCCGATCCCACGCTTTGACATGGGGACGCTAGATTCGATCGGCTAGGCAAACCTGCGCTGATTCCCCAGGCTGTTCTGATTTGGGGGGGGGGGGGGGGGGGGGTAATAATTCACATACCTAGAGCGAGGTCCATAAGTATTTGGACAGTGACACAAATTCAAAGGGCTACAGGGTTCGCTCCATACGGGTGTAAATTGAAGGACTGCCAGCTTTAGCTTGAGGGAACGTCCATCCACGTGGCGTACACCATGCGGGAAATAACGGTATCACGTCACCGTCCAAATACTTACGGACCTCAGTGTAATCACTCCAGCTATCAGACTGAGCACAGCCCGCCCCACAGGCTGCCAGAAAGGATCCTCGAGGGTAGGGTTTGCAGTTGTGGTTTTTGAGAAATTGTTTTATTTTATTTTCGGGTCCGTCCCAGTGTTGATCAATGCCATACACCGGCCTGGCCCGGACCCGAAAAGCCTCCTCTCCCCATTACCGTTCAGACCTGCCAGACTTACTTCCGCTGAAGTCTGGAAGCAGGGCGTCTATCTTCCGTCATTCGTTCCTCCCTCCCTCCCTCTCTCTGTCTCTCTCTCTCGCTCCCCCCTTTCTCTCGGCAGAAAGGGTGTAATGTGGCCTGACACAGTTAAGTGGGGGCTGTCAGCCCTGGGTATGTCTCTATGTGGGGCCCTGCTGCTAAGGGCTACAGACTGGCACACTGCTACACACAGATCCCATATACTGCTATATCACACCAACACACACACACACACACACACACACACACACTGCTACACACAGATCTATATCACACTAACACATACACACACTGCTACACACAGATCTATATCACACTAACACATACACACACTGCTACACACAGATCTATATCACACTAACACATACACACACTGACACACACTGCTACACACAGATCCCCCTATACTGCTATATGACACTAACACATACACACACACACACACACACACACACTGCTACACACAGAACTATATCACACTAACACATACACACACACACTGTTACACACAGATCCCCCTACGCTGCTATATCGCACTAACACACACACTGAAGTGCGTGGCAAACACACACACACACACACACACACTCTCTCAGGTATACAGACAACCACATGGTGGCTTACATACACACACACACACACGCACACACACTCACCAGTTTGTGTGGGGGGGGGGGGGGTTTAACTCAAACATTTAACTGTCAGAAAGCTGTCAGCTGCATGTCTATGCCAGAAAGGAAGAGGAAATCCTCTCCCCTCACACACACTGTCAGAGGTGTCACTATCCATCTCCCGGAGTGACAGAGTGCGTAAACACGTCTCCTCCGAGCGCTGCCAGCGCACCACCGGCCGGGTTTCACTACGAAACGCACCACGTAATTAAAGCGGAACATTTTTCCGCCGGTGCCCGCGTCACTTCGCCGAAGGGGGAGGACAGCTTTCGCGGCGGCTAATCGTGTGCGCGTCTCAGAACATTCCGCGAACACCGAGAAGGTCGGTATTAGCATTTCCCGCAGGAACGGGAACGTTTGCGCACTTCCTGGGCCATCGCGGCTGGCAAATTCCAATCTTAAGGCCCGTCCACACCAAGAACTCTAACTATAATAATAACTATAAAATACTTCATTTTAAAGGATACGTAATTTTAAAGGATGGTAGATGACATAGTAGGGTTGCCACCCGTCCTGGATTCTCCGGGACTGTCCCGGATTTTTGTTGTCTGTCCTGAAAAAAATTATGAAACGAAATGTCCCGGAATCTAAGTATTTTCGAGTGTTGCATACATTAGTATTGATTAATTAAAGGTAGACAGCGTATCCAGTGTTCGTTCTTAAATGTAATGTAACAAAAGGTGCAGAGACGTTATTAATCACGAATTACACTCTTTATTTGTGTAATGAAAGAGGAATTGGCGCCAAGCACAAGGTAGTTGCGCACCACATTCCTTCAGGCTCACGCGCCCTCGAGAGCGATCGACACTCAGTTTGGCAGCTTCGTTACGTGTCCAGGATGTTTACTGGACTGAGGTGGCAACTCTGTGACATAGCCGAGAGACTACTTACAGGACGTTATCGTTCATCAGTGTGGGTGCTCAGGTTGTTACATCGTTATAGCTGTAGTTATAATGCTTTTTGGTGTGGATGAGGCTCTATACAGCCATTCTACTGACTCTACTGACAGCACAAAACGATTCTGTGCATTTTTTTGAAAAAGAGAAGAAAATATGACTTCCTTCATAATAAATTACAACCATAACCATAGGTTTATAGGTGACATGCCTGGCAAATAAGTATTTTCTTTTTTTTTTGCGACTTTGACAGAACTTTGGAGCAGTACAATGTTCTGACACTGCGTGGAGAATATTCCTGTTGTTATCTTACAACCAAATGGGAATTCGAATGGAATTTTCTGAAAACGTTTTGGATCTAGAAACTAAACGCACGGGAAAATTCCTCCAGGCCTAATTCTGCACCTGTCTGAACCTGTGAAGTCACAAGTGACTGGTGACCTCACAACTAACCATTCCGGTTCTTGGTCGTCATGCCAACCATAAACACGACGGATCAATTTTTTTCAATTTGTTTAAACCCCAAGACCAAAATAAGGATTTGAATTGTTAAAATTAAGGTTTAAACTACACCTGCGCAAGGTGCAATCGAGCCAGTCGGTCTGTTTGCATGAATCTGTGTGTCTGTACATGATCTTGTTGTGTCTGATAGTTCCTGGGTCGTGCCATATTGCAATAAACGAAACCATAATAAGCGCGATAGTGCCAATGTAACACATCAAAAGTGTCTAAAGGACAAAAAAAACGGTACAATAAACCATATTAGCTCAAAGTCATTTCCAATGAGCGCATTCTAAAGGGTAGAATATGCTCACATGCTCTTTTGTTCAACATTAAAAAAAGCATCTGGATGTTACCCGCAATAATGTAATCGCAAGACAAAACACAAACCGTCAACACTTCACAGCTATTACACGCTCCCCGCTCGTTAAAAACAATAGGCCGGTTCAAGCAGTTTGTCATTTCTGGAAGACAGCTTGTCTTAATTACAGATTAATTGTGCTATTAGCACATTTCTGTCGCTGGTGCCATGTTGAGTCTGTCAAGGTTAATTACCGTTACATCTCTATTTTCACTCCGTTCCTCTGTTCAGCTGTCACCGGCAGCGCAGCGCTCTCTCTCCCGCGCTTGACGAGGAAAGGGAAAGCCTCGCGACTTGCGAACTTTTTAATGAGGCGAGCGGAGAAGCATGACTGCCCATAATGTGTTTTCAAATAACGTCAACAGCAGGACACAGACTGATTTCAAATTGTACATGATTATATAAAAACATCCTGGTGGTTGTCTGTTGATGAGGAAGGGGTGGCTTCAGTTGTTGCGGAGTTTTGTGGTGTGTGGGTTTTGCGGGAAAAAAAAACAAAAAAACAGGAAGTTTCTAACTGGAAATATACACTCAGTGAGCACTCTTAGGTAGACTTGTACACCAGCTTGTTTCATCAGCTAATCAGGTGGCAGCAACTAAATGCAGATGTGGTCAAGAAGTTTTTCAGACCAAATATCAGAATGGGGAAAAGGATAGAGAGAGAGAGAGAGAGAGAGAGAGAGAGAGAGAGAGAGAGAGAGAGAGAGATTAGTCACAGTGTATTGGTGATTAAGGCGAGTGCTCTGTTTCCTCTCCTCTGACACAGACTGAGAGACAAAGAGAGAGAGAAAGAGAGAGGGAGAGAGATTAATCACAGTGTATTGGTGATTAAGGGGAGTGCTCTGTTTCCTTTGACAGACAGAATGAGAGGCAGAGAGACTGAGAGGTAGAGAGAGGGGGACTGAGAGAGAGGTAGAGAGATTAATCATGGTGTATTGGTGATTAAGGGCAGTGCTTCCTCTCATCTCTGACAGACAGACTCTAATGGCAGCTGGGAGACTGTAGGCCAGACAAGCCAAATGAATCAGCCTGTCAGTTTCACTACCACAATGTGTGTGTGTGTGAGTGAGCGCGTGACAGCCTAACTGCACTATGTGGGTGTGTGTGTGTGTGAGTGTGTGTGACAGTCTGACAGCACTGTGTGTGTGTGTGTGTGTGTGTGAGTGAGCGCGTGACAGTCTAACTGCACTATGTGGGTGTGTTTGTGACAGCCTAACAGCAGTGTGTGTGTGTGAGAGAGAGTAACAGCACTGTGTGTGTGTGTGTGTGTGTGAAATTCACTACAGGACTGTATGTGTGTGTGTATCAACACTACTGAGGAGCTGTGTGTCAATTTCTATACAGCACTGTGTGTGTCAGTATAACAGGTCTCTGTGCGTGTGTGTGTGCATGTGTGTTTGTGTGAATTTCACTACAGCACTGTGTGTGTCAGTATAACAGGTCTCTGTGCGTGTGTGTGTGCATGTGTGTTTGTGTGAATTTCACTACAGCACTGTGTGCCTTCATAGCTGTGTATGTGAGTTTTATCAGGGCTTTGTAACAGTTTGTATCGACTCAGAGGCTCTCTCTTTCCTCTCTCCGGGCTGTTCCCCGGGACACCGTTCCCTGCCCCTCCCTGTCCTGGTTCTGGGAGGGCGTCTCCGGGGCCACGGAAAATGTCTCGGATCAGAAGACTGATCGCGGCTGCGTTCTGATTGGGTCAGCCGATTTTTTAAAATCGCCGTCCCAGTTTGCGGGACGTGAAATGTGGACGAGCGGCTCCACCTGGTGTCCGAAAAAGGGCGCTACAGTTTCGGCGAGGTTAGGAAAAAAAATGGCTGCAAGAGAACCCCGTGGATCCGTAGAAGAACCCCAACTTAAAGGGTTCTTTGTCTGAGAGCTTTCACGCTTCACACCTATGATAGAGGGTTCCATAAAGAACTAAAAAGGGTTCCTCCGTAAAGACAAGCCAAATAAGAGAATAGGCACGGTAATCACAATCCAGGCGCTGTTACGCGACTTGATTTGGAGCTGCTCCATGGTGCGAGACAGTTCATCAAGGCGGCCATGTTTGACGAGGGGGGGGGGGCTGTCTCAGCACCTCAGCATGCACACGCTACCTAAACAGGACGGGATGTATACGAATTGAAAAAAAACCCTGCATCTTCTTCTGTGTGGCGCAGAAGAAAAACGTTAAATTACTGTCCAAAATAGTATCGTTTCATATAATTTCGCCAGGGTAAAGTCGTAGTTTTGAACAGACTTCAACTGAGACATGGGCTTTTTGGCATCACAGGCTAAATAAAGTGCAAAACGACAGGTAGTCTGCGCAGTTCTGGGGGAATGTCGAGCCCTGGTCTCCTGGTGGTACAGACTCTCT
This sequence comes from Conger conger, assembly GCF_963514075.1. Lineage (NCBI taxonomy): Eukaryota > Metazoa > Chordata > Actinopteri > Anguilliformes > Congridae > Conger > Conger conger. Next base: position 47,022,969 of record NC_083771.1, on the reverse strand, counting down.
GGGCACCTATAAGCACTGATATTGTGCTGTCCTGTTTGTAGTAAGCCCATGCTGAACCAATGTCAGTACTTGGGGTACCTCCCTACCTTTTATAAAGGAGTCTCAGGAGAGCCTGACCAGGATACTCACAGCTACATGGAGCAACATCAACGCAAATAATTAGAGACATGTAGCCCTGCTGAGACCCAATTGTTCTGAGGAGTAACTCGCCAGGACATGTAGTGGAGGCAGAAACAAGACCAGGCTTGATACCATTTTGTTTTGAGGCAGACTAAGCAGCAGGTACACTTCAGTGGTAGGAGAGCGCGAGCATCACTGGTCTGAATGGCCTGTTCTCGCCATTATGTTAATATTTACTATATATTTATTAATATGTGAGGCACCGCATGGACCCAATGATTATCAGCCAACAGTAGTGCGCAGAAAGGCTGCCAACGGAGAAGACCCAGATTGACGAAGTTAATTCGGCTATAATAATGCAGTTTAATAAAAATGTGTTCTTACCTTAATAATCCAGGTAAGCGGCTAACCCTAGCTAGAACTGAGGCCTCTCTCTCTCTCTGTAGTTTCTATCTGCTTTTGCTCTCCCAATCTCTTTCTCTCCTTTCCTTGTGATTTGTGGAGAGTGATTTTTTTCCGTGCCTTGTGCCGTTTCGTGTTCATCATAAAGGTGTTAAACTCTCTCCCCCTCCCTCTTTTTGTGTGTGTGTGTGTGTGTGTGTGCGCGCGTGTGTGTGTTGGGGGGTGAACATTGTGTTGAAATGTTTGGGCAACAACAATCATACGACGCCTTTTTAGCTGTCAAAATAAAGGAGAAAAGGCAGGGGTCAAAGTGAGCTCACAGTGAGCCAGCAGCACAGCCCAGACTCCGGGCCTGCTGGTAGAAACATAACGACGAAGCGTTTAAAAAAACATTTTTAAAAACAGAACTGAAACGGTTATCAGTTTCCTGTACCAAAGAGCAATGATGACAACATCCTTTTTTTCGGAGCAGTGTTACATCAAGGAAATGTTATTTAAAGCAAAACTAAAGCAACACACGTGACCGGCTCTTCTAAGCTGGCTAAGAGTCTTACATCTCAGGCCCGGTTCAGACCGAAGGTCGCCGAGACAACCTAACGGTTTTAGAATGCTACAGTGTGAGCCTCCCTTCTCAGAGTGTCTGATGCCGTTTTTGGGCGATCCGCCTCGTTCAATCGCTGGTGAGTTTTCCACCGTCGCAGAGTCAACAGTCGCTGCTCGTTCCGTTGCAGGTCTTTGGTTTGAATTGGGCCTTAACCCTTTCACCCCCGACCTTACTCCTTTTCGTCCACTCAAAATGGCTGCTGTACTGTTGTTTTGAGCCCCTATTAAAACCCCACTAAATCTTCTCAACCAAAACTCTGGATTTCTGTGGAGCCACTTCATATTGGGCTCGG
>NC_083771.1:46959051-47016551 GCF_963514075.1 Conger conger | reverse complement strand
CGCGCCCCGCTCCCACGGTGAGGTGCAGGAGCCCCAGGGGGTGGGAGTCGGACACGTGGCACTTGACCACCAGGGTGCCGCGGGACACGCGCTGCACCAGGGGCCCCGGGGACTGGGTGGCCAGCTGCCACAGCTCCTCCCGCGCCGGGGCGGACGCCCGGAGCGAGTCCAGGACCGAGCTCTTCAGCGCCAGCGGCGCGGCCTGGGCGTGGCAGTCCATCGCCAGCTTCACGTGCGCGCACGGGCTCTCCGGGCGCTGCTGGGGGCGCGGCAGGGCGTGGCCGCGGCCCTGGCCCTGGCCCTGGCGGCAGGCGGGCAGGAAGCAGCGGCCCAGGCTGACGCGGGTCAGCACCGTCCCGTCCGCCGTGGCGATGGCCGTGTCCGTCAGCGTCAGCTCCACGAAGCCCCGCTGCTCCGGGCCGCGGCCCCTCTGGCGCACCGAGAAGACCTGCGTCCCGCCGGCCGCGCCCCCGGCCCCGCCCGCCTCCCCTCCTGCCCCCCCGCCCCCCCCTCCGTCGATCACCAGCCGCACCACCTCTGCCCCGCCCTTCTTGGCGCCCCGGCCGCCGCCCCCGTCGCGGAACACCGCCCCGCACGCCTTGTTCTTGCAGCTCAGGCCGCGCGTGCCGTTGTACACGCCGCACTGCGGGCACTTCCTGATCCCGCGCAGGGTGGGCTTGCCCAGGTTGGAGAGGAAGGCCGGAGTCTTCCTCCTCTCCCGGGCTCTCGCGCCGGGGGCCGGGGCGGCCGGGGGCGCCGGGGAGACCAGGCCCGGCTGCGTCATCGTCACCCCGGCCTCTAGTCCCGCCGCCTCCATCACTGCGCCGCGGAGCCGCGGAGCCTGCCAGGGAGGGAGAGCGGAGGCTGAAGCAAGACCAGGGTTCGGCCAGATTGCGGTTCGTTTTCCTCACTTCAGAGAAGATCTGGGTCAAATGGGTAATTGTTTTGGATCCAAATACTCGTCTGTGCTCGACTGATCTTGCCCTGGTGCAACTGACGGCCAACCCAAGGTGACCAGAAGGCACGGTTTTAACTTTTTGAGAGTATTTCGCAGGTTCCAATCCACCAGACAAGCTGAGTAATGCGTAGAAAAGTATTTGAATCCAAGACGATTACGTACTTGACCCAGGTCTGCTTCAGAGCACGGACATCCTAGTGTCCATTCAGTCCAATACAGCTGGCAACACTTCCAAGTCTCAAAGTTTAGTTTACAAATAATAGTTTACAAATAGTAGCCAATACTCAATCCAGAAACCCTTTCGGTCCTGGGGCCTGTATCACGAAAGCAGGACTACAGAGTTACCTGGATAAATTAACCGAATAAAACCTGGAAAACACCCAAAACCGTGGAGTCCTAGAACAAGGACTGAGGTAAAAAGAGCCATTCCAGCTTTTATACAGTGCAGATATCCAGCTGATTGCGCAACCTTGCACTGCCCCTAGGAGATTTCCAGCTAAAAACTGAAAGGGAACTTAATAGGCTTGTGCTATACTGAAGACACAGAGACAAACTCAAGTAATCGATATCCTGTATTAACTAATTAATAGTGGGTGTTATGGGGCGAGCCAAATACTTATATATTCAATAATAACGTATTGCTACCTATATAAACTCAATTATATATATTGTATAGCAATTATAGACTGCCCGTCCAAAAAAAAGTCACACACTCTAATATTTCGTTGGACCGTCTTTAGCTTTGATTAGGGCACGCATTTGCCGTGGCATTGTTTCGATAAACTTCTGCAATGTCACAACAACAGAGTTGCATGAATTTTCCGCCAAGATCTTGTATTGATGATGGGAGAGTCGAACCGCTGCACAAAGTCTTCTCCAGAACATCCCAAAGATCCTCAATGGGGTTATGGTCTGTGGCAGCCGATCCTTGTGTGAAAACGATGTCTCATGCCTCCCTGAACCACTCATTCACAGTTTGAGCCAGATTAATCGCGTTATTGTCATCTTGGAATACGCCCGTGCCATCAGGGCAGAAAAAAAATCCATTGATGGATTCAGTATATTCAGGTAATCAGCTGACCTCATTCTTTGGGCACATAACGTTGCTGAACCTAGACCTGACCAACGGCACCAAGCCCAGATCCCGAGCAAATTTAAGCCTTTTTTTCCGATTAGCCTCACTGATTAGTGGTTTTCTTCAGGCTACACAGCCGTTCAGTCCCAACCCCTTGAGTTCTCTTCGCATTGTGCGTGTGACTTACTTTCACTATTAAACATAGCCGCGAGTTCTACTGTTTATTTTTTACGATATGATTTCACGAAACGTTTAAGTGATCGCCGTTCACGATCATTCAGCGTGTCTTCCTCGAAGATGATGGTTCACCACCATCCTTCCAGGTTTTAATAATGCGTTGGACGGTTCTTAGCCCAATTTTAGTAGTTTCAGCAATCTCCTTAGTTGTTTTCTTTTTCTTATTAATCACTGCAGTAATTATCTAATGCTTACCTATTTGCTTAGTTAAATGCAGGTGGTGACTTTTTTTTTTGGCCAGGCAGTGTGTGCGTGTGTGTGTGTATGTATGTATATATATATATATATATATATAGAGAGAGAGAGAGAGAGATATGTTTTTTTTTTTCTAAGTTGAAATAAGTTTCCTTTATTCGCCTTTGTTGACATTAAAAGCATGGTCATGGTTTAAACGTAGCAGTAGCCACCGCAGCGTATCGCTGATGTCATTTCCTTTTAGTCTTGTTTTTTTTCTAAAGCCTCTTTGGCTCGCTGTTAAGCTAAATGAGAGGGGGATGCCTACGCTATATTTGTGGTTAGCCAGCTAAAAACAGTTCCGCGTACTAAATGCACGAATGTGCGCAAAGGATTTCCGCAGCGTTGCAATTTGACGGTACGGCACCGACAGCGCGGGCTTAGGGTTATATTTCGCAATCGAGCATACCTGCGTTTTAACACTTAGGATCCCCGCGCTGTATGGTCGGTTTAGCTCCGAGCAGCAAGCGTCTTCTTCCCCTCGATCGTCGCCATTCCTTCTTACAAACCCAGCTCGACACAGCAGCTGTAACGCGGCGTTCGGTTGGACGTTTAGGTGGTCACGTGGCGGGGAAGTCCTGCCTCAAGTTGGCGTGGCATGCTGGGAATTGAAGTTTGTATGCGACCTGGTAATGGAACCCGGCGATGTTGCGTTGTCTTTTTAGCGAGTTTAGATATGGCTGCGACACAATTTAGTTAATCCCTTGAAAACTTGAAAGCAGACCAGTCGTGACAACTCTGTCACTAGTGGACATGATTTGTTTTTAAATAGCATGGAGCCATTTGTACTTTTCTCTGTAGCACGTCACCCTACGTAATAAACTATAAAGTATGTACTTAATTTTGTGAAACGAAGCCAACCATACGTCGCCAGCTGTAGGCATACAACGAAAAGTCTACGTTCCAAGAAATGTGTCATAAATATTCATGTGCTTTGAACGTACGATTGTACAGACGTCTGCACACGAAATCCCTATACGACTAGTCATACGAATGGACTCGAAACGATAATACAAACGTACGATTGTACAGACGTCTGCACACGAAATCCCTATACGACTAGTCATACGAATGGACTCGAAACGATAATACTATCAGCTTTTAACCTTCTCAGTCAAGCTACAGCAACCTTAGGAAAATTAGACGACCATTCTCAAAAGTGGCCAAAGCTGTCAAAGTCTGCTGCACATCCTGTTATTTTTTTATAAAAATATTCCAGTATAAAAATGAGCTGACACACTCAGTACGGTTTATACGCATCAGCATTTTAATGGGACAAAGCAAGAACACGTTATAGTAGCATAAACATTATCAAAACCCCCGCCCAAACCTCCCACCCACCCCCGCAAAAAAAAAAGAAAAAAAAGAAAAAAAAAGAAATTCGCTTCAAAACATAAGGTCGGAAAATATCCTTAGGCACTGCCTACTCTTAATGATAATTGGTTGGTTAAAATGAAATCAACTCAAAATAAGGCAACACAACAGGTCTGATCCAACTCAATTTTAAAACACTTTCAAGGGGGACACAGTGCAAAATTCCGATCCATTCAGGTATTTTACAATACTAATTACTACGCCATAAAAAAACACCCAAAAATCAATATTTAGTTTTTATACACAGAATTAAATTCTACATTTTTTTTTCTCTTCAGTCTAAATGTTTTGCACTGCATAGCAATGCTGTTGTCGTCCTGCCCTCCCCCCGTTGGAAGAATCAAAAGTTGCACTGTCCCAAACCTCTGCACAGACCAGCATTAACAGTGCTGCCAAGGTTTCATTTATTTCAACAGCCCCTCCCACCCCGCACCCCCCCGCCCTCCCCACCAAAAAAGCAAAGCAAGCTTCCATAATTAACATGAGGTTTTTTTTATACATTTTCAGGACATTTGAACAGACTCTGTTTGGTTATTTACATACAAAACGCTGATAAGCCCTCCAATACATAACATTCTAAAGGAAAAAAAAAAAAAAAAAAATGTGGAATGCAAAACAATTTAAAATACCTATAATTTGTGTAAGAACATCAAATTTGTGAAAAGATAACCAAGAGTTATAGTATTGTGCAATATTTGTCTGCCTTTAAAGAAAGAGAAGAATGGCAGTAAATCCCTGCAATTGGTTTAGTTTAGAGAAACAAAAATTGAAAATCTAATTTAAAAAAATACAACAGGTGACATCCATTTTGTTTTCCGTTATAAACATAAAAAGGTCTGTAACGTTTTCACATGATTCGTGGTGCCATCACCGCTCATTGCTGGAAACACGTTTCTTTTATTTAAAACTGATTTATACTGACAGTCCCAAGAAAGGAAAAAACAAAACAAAAAAAAAACAAAAAAAAAATGGCAAAGCTCCGTTTTTTATGAAACCAGCAGTTTAAATCGCTCGAATCAAACCCCAAAAACAAAAACAAAAGCATATCCCAAAAAGAGTCACTATCTTATTTTATTCATAGTAATTTTTTTTTATTATTCATTTTGTTTTTTAAAAATGGCATAGTCCTTTTCCATTAATGAGTCTGTCTGACACCTGGCCAAAGACCGTGTGTGTGTGTGTGTGTGTGTTGCGTGCGTATACGAGTGTGTGTTGCGTGCGTATACGTGTGTGTGTGTGTGTGTGTGTGTGTGTGTGTGAATCCAAGGGCATTGCAACTCCAGTCCTCCAGGGCCGCACACCCAATCTACCCACTTTTCCATCGCAAATAATATGAAAAAAATGATGGTGCCAGAGGTCAAACCACCCCCTCCCCCCCCCCTGTCTCTCCCCCCCTCCCCCCGTCTCCCCCCCCCCGTCTCTCCCCTCCCCCCCCCTCCCCTCCACAGGGGCCCGGTACAGGCCGAGAGCGGGCGATCCGGACCCAGCAGAGGGCCTGCGGCCGCAGAGGTCTGGAGGTGTGGTACCCCCCCCTGATCAGTGTGTGGGGTATCCTGTGGCCCCCAGGCCAGACTGGTTAGCTAGAACGCTCCCATTCACGCCCTGGGCCGGCTCCACCACTCCGCCATTACTGACCGCGCTCACGCCTGTCCAGCCACCGCCCGCCTGTATGTGACTGCCCACGGACAACAGGGGAGAGAGAGAGAGAGAGAGAGAGAGAGAGAACACAAGACCAACAGGGTTAGCCAAGGAGGGGAGGGGAGGGGAGGGGAGCAGGACAGAGAGGATCAAGAGAACTACACTACCCACGATTCCCTGTCTCAGGATCCCCCCCCCCACTTTCCCCAAGAGAACTACACTACACTACCCACGAGTGCCCCCCGCCGACTCACCATTTGCCCAAAAGAACTACACTACCCACATTCCCCTCCCCAGGGTTTTTACCTAAGAGAACTACACTACCCATATTTACGTATCCCAGGGTTTTTTTTTTTGTAATGGGAAACCAATAGGAGTCGAACGTTCTCACATAAAAATTTGACATTTAAGATGGAGTCTTTAGTACGAAGTGTGTGGTAATGCGGGGGTGGGAATATTCACCCCTGCCTTCCAGAACCTTGCTACAGTGCTTCTAATAAATAATCACTGGTTTAGACCCTGACCGTCACCCCTGACCACAACCCTCTTCCTTCCCAGACGGAAAATCTGTCAAAGCACAATAATCTTGTGGAAACACAGGCCTTGGACCCTGAGCAATTACAGGTTATGTCTAGCAGTGGTGCTATGTTTACTGATGCCTGTGCTCTTGCAAGAACAGCTGGGCCCAAGGATGGGTCCCTGTTGCACTACACAAATCTCCTGCAGTGGGAAAATCTGACACCAGAGAATTACAACTAAATACTTTGTCTTCCCTGCAGACCTGGGCCAAATACATAATTGTTTTGGATTCTAACACTTTCCTAAAATTTACTGAGCTTATCTGGTGTATTGGAACCAATTAAATACTCTCAAAAACCAAAACAAAGCTATTTCATACTTCAAACTGGACAGCTCCCCAACCGGTACTTAACGTTTCTGGTTTCACTCCACTTCAAAGCGTAGTTTAGGGTGGGGGTGCGAGTGAGGGTGTACAGGGGAGGGAGGCCTGGGGGGGCGGGGACAGACTGTGGAAAGTATCCTAAAGTCTTCTCTAACAGAGCCAGAGCAGCTGGATTAGAGGGAGCCTGCAGTCTGTACTACTGAAATGGAGAACACTGTTGAAGACAGGCGCGTGTCTGTGTGTGTGTGTGTGTGTGTGTGTATGTACACGTTCTTGTGTGTGTATGAATATAACAGGTGTGTGCATGAATCACACCTGCATTTTACCAAAAAAAAAAAATCAAAAAATCAAAAATCAAATGCAGGCATATCACCGTCAACAAGAGACCGGGGTCCTCGGTCACAGCCCATTGCGAGAGCGTTGCTCGGCAACCCTAGCAGGAGAAAATGGCCGCCCCCCCTGCGGGCGGTGTGTCGGGAGGTGGGAGGAGTCCTGACGTGACGTGGGTACTTACTTGAAGCCCTGCTGGTTCCAGGCCTGCCCGTACACGCTGTAGGCGGGGACCTGCCAGCCGTTGGGCACGTACTGGCCAATCTGCTGCGCGCTGCCGTACCACTGGCCCCACTGGCCGTAAGGCTGCGTGGCGAAGCCCACTTTACTCTGCTGCAGGGAGAGGAGACACGACACGACACGGCCCCTTACTGACCGCCCTCACACGCAGCGCCCCGGGGTGGGACAGCGCACCGCTGGCTGAGGGGTGAAGGTGAACGCCGAGAGCGGAGGCCAAGGATTGGCCGAACGGTTTTTCCGACTAGCCCCGATTGGGCGATAGGGGCAAGTATGTATTTCAAGTAAGGTGTCAAGCCTTCAGCAAGAGCAGAAGGTATAAACGACTGGCAATCCCCCACAAGACCTGGGTCAATCAGGATTAGCTGAGGTGTGTGTTAACGCCCATAGACTTTGGCCAAATTTTGCAGAAGTATTTGTAAGTGTCTGAACGGGGCACACAGCACTGGCTGAAGGTCATTCTGGGTTGGCGAATGACCACAGTGAACGCTTTGGGGGCGCAATTCTGAAAGCGGGAATGTGTTTGGGGTGTAATCGGGGCGAGGTGCTTCTCGCTCACACACCTGGGGTACCTGCACCTGCTGAATCGGGTTGACCATGTCCGTGGTCTCCTTGCCCCAGTAGCACTTCACCACGTGACCTTCTATCGAGGTCCCGTTCACCGACACGATGGCGTGGGCCGCCCCCTCGTGGGAGTTAAATCTGCGGGGAGGGGAGAGGGGCAGGGCACCACACCTGGGTCAAATACGCAATCTTTTTCGGATTCAAACACTTTTCTGCGCTTTACTGAGCTTGTCACAGGGGACATTATATTACATTACATTACATTAATGGCATTTGGCAGACGCTCTTATCCAGAGCAACGTACAGTTGATTAGACTAAGCAGGAGACAATCCTCCCCTGGAGCAATGCAGGGTTAAGAGCCTTGCTCAAGGGCCCAACGGCTGTGTGGATTTTATTGTGGCTACACCAGGATTAGAACCACCGACCTTGCGGGTCCCAGTCATTTACCTTAACACCACCTGGACCAGTAATTGACAAAACCCTGGAGCATGGTCATGTATTATGCAATTTAATAAAACTTAAAATAGTGGTTATGATGACCATTCAGTTAAACATTAAGTTAAATAAATTCATTATAATAATTCAGAAAGAAAATCCCCAATGCAATGCAGGACTGAAAAAGAAATTAACTATTCGGCATTCAATCTCGCATGCGACATGAAGTTATCAGCGGTATCTTAAATACAAAAAGACTGAGGGGGGGGGGGGGGGGGGGGGGAGCAACTAACTAGGAGATCCCTCTCCTTTTGTATTTCTCTCTCTAAAATACAGACAGACAGCGAGAGAGACAGAGACAGAGAATGACATGGGGAGAGAGGGCGAGTGAGAGATGAATCATCAAGTATTGATTGGGACCTGAACCAGAATGTACCTGATGAATGAATAGCCTTTGTCGGGGAAAACTCTAATTTCCATGATTTGTCCAAAGGGGGAGAAGGTCTGTCTCATCAGTTGCTCTGAAACGGACAAAAAAAATACCAAAAAAAAAAAAGAAAAAAGAAAAAAACACGACTTCAGTCTCCAGAAGCGTGAATCCAGACAGACTCCAAGGACAACACCACAACAGCGACGACGTCACAGCCCCTGTGCGGGGACCAATGGGAGGCGCTGACCTGTGAGTCCGGTGGTCACCCCCCCGCAGTACACCGTGCAGTTGCTGGGGCTGGACTGGTTCACCACCTCGTCGAAGGACAGGTGCTTGGTGTTGCCTGTGGGAGACACAACGAGCACACGCCTCCGTGTTCAACTCAAACCAACTGATTCCAATAACCGCTAAATGGTTGGCATTTATATAGCGCCTTTATCCAAAGCGCTGTACAATTGATGCTTCTCATTCACCCATTCATACACACACTCACACACCAACAGCAATTGGCTGCCATGCAAGGCACCGACCAGCTCGTCAGGAGCATTTAGGGGTTAGGAGTCATGCTCAGGGATTGAACCGGCAACCCTCCGACTGCCAGACAGCTGCTCTCACCGCCTGGGCCAATGTCACCACATACTAACAACTGAGAAGAAATATGCTTCGAATTTTGTGCGATAGAATATTTCAAAACGCAACTGGGGCAGGTAGCCCTGGACACATTGGGGAGCATACTCTGGTGGTTCATGAAACCCATACAGGAGGGGAACAAAGTCAGGGATGCACAATATGAATATTCTGGGGGTGATGAAAAATAAGGGATACATGCCAGGTCAGGCCAGTTTAATACTACAGCTCGACACACTAACGCCAGGCTTCCACATTCATGGCAGAAGTAGATTGGCGCACACACAACAATCTACAAAAGAAAAATGTAACGTTTTATTTTTTATCACAAAATCATTACTCACGTTAAGCCACCTTTCTCACTGTGCAGAATCACGCTACGATACAACCGCATGTCTACTAAGGTTGTGAAATGATGCAAATTCATAGATGCAGAGATTATCAGGTCTCTAAGGAAGCCTTTGTCAAAATGTTTAAGTTGTGAAGGGTGGCTGTTTCTTCCATTTACAGTCACTCATTTCAGAGTACTGCCTATCAAAAAGGGTTAAAAACAGTGAAAAAAAAAAAAAGAAATTATGAAGTAAATACTTAGTTTATTTCAGAATTTTTCAGTGAGAAAATGTACTACAAATAGTTTTGAAGTGAATACCACTGCAAATCGATTGTACTGATGTAAATAAAAATGTGTGACCAATCAAATTAGTTTGCCGTGTTTATTTAATTAGATAACCCGTTAGGTTATAACCCATTGGGGGTAGGTGGAGAATACGCAGAGATGTTCATTGAGAAGAACCTCCACATTACCACCCCTCCTCCCAAAATCCGATAGAGGAGAGGAGGAGGAGGAGGAGAGGGGGGGGGTTGATTTTAATCAAAATAAATAAATAAATAAACAAAACTCATTACCAGTTTTGCATTATTATCGGCCCAACGCAGAACTAATCGCGCATCCCTACAAAACGCATGGAAACTCCCCAGTAAACAAAGTAGGTGCCCAACGCAGAGGCTGTGCCACACACTGCCATGTACACAAATACCCCGCAGTCCTGGCCGCCGGTAATTATAGCTAGCATGGCACGGCACGCTAGCTATAATTACCCCAGTGACCCTGAGAGGGGGGTAACTAACCGCTGACGCACTTCGGGCAGGAGCGACACAGACCAGCATCTGAGGTTAAGGGGGGGGGGTGGGGGCAGTGTTGGGGGGGGGGGGGGGGGGGTTAGACCAGCAAAGGGCAGCAGTGGGGGAGGAAGGGGGTAAGTTCACACTCCACTGAACTTGGATTGATGCCCAAGCAAAGACTCAAGAGTGCGTGGCAAAGCATACGGAGCTGGGTGAGACACGAAGCCTGAGCATTATCCATACAGTCAGCGTTTATAAGACGCCTCTCTGCAGACGGGTTCAGGTGCAGAGCGACCGTGAAACGCCCGTGTCGGGGGGACCCCGGCGACGCCCGGGGACCCCGTCCTATGAGCGGAGACTAGCGGGGGTACTCACTCTCGTAGGTGGTTTTGGGAGCGGGGGGCTTTCTTGTGGCCCAGTTGGTCCGGATCTGCCTGCCCCCCAGCCACTGGCCTCCCATCTGCTGAATGGCGTTCTCTGCATCCTGCGGGGAGGGAACAAGAGGCAGGAGGTGTTCACCACGGCTCCCTCTGCGGTCCGTTCACACGGCTCAAAACTCCCAGCACAATTCAATTTCTCCAAGTGAACGGTGCGGCAAACTAAGCAGCAATCGTCTTGGACAAACGCAGATAAGGGCAAGTCTTTGATACCGTACACATTTTACAGATGCTATGTATGTGGATCTTATGAGCGGAGATGAATACAACTTAGGAAACCCATGAGGCAAGTTCTACATGTGAGGGACAATATGTAAATGTTTATTTATGTATTTTACTGTCTACCGTCAGATTATCTCTCAAGGGCCTTTAACTCAAAAGCACAATTGCAATAATCAATTGCCAATAAATTCACCAATTTTCTGATACTCTAGAGCAGTGACTGGCAGCCATGTGCCAAAAAGGTTATAGACCACAACGCACAGCACATATGCTCTTTCCATATTCCACTGCACAGTCATTCACAGTCATTTGTGACTTATGTCACCAGACAGCTGCCACTGAAAGCGGTTATGACAGATTTGGAAAGATAAATAATACAAATAATTGGTTATTTAGCGGACGCTTTTATCCAAAGCGACTTGGTTGATTAGACGAAGCGGGAGACAATCCCCCGCCAGAGCATTGCAGAGTTAAAGGCCTTGCTCAAGGGCCCAACAGCTGTGCAGATCTCATCCGTCTGGCTACACCGGGGGCGCTCGAACCACCAACCTTCCAGGTGCCAGTCAGGCCTTAGCCTCAGGGCCACAGGCTGCCCATAGAGGCTCCGTCTGCAGGGCCTCTTACCCATTTGTTGAAGAAGGACACGAAGCCGTAGCCTTTGGACTTCCCAGTCGCCATGTCCTTCACCACGCGGGCATCGCTGTCGACAAAGACCTCGCCGAGTCAGTCAGAGAGAAACTCACTCACCGGCGGGAAAATTTTAAGCAAAAATGTCCCCATTCAAGCTCACACGCTCAGTCAAAACCAAACACAATATGAGGAAGTTAGATGTGCAGTTAAGATGAGTAAACGTTATATTTTTGGCCTGGGAGTTTAAAACCATTATCGCACCACATCTCAAAAAAAACGAGACGGCACCGATATAGGCACAGACAGTACTGTGCAGAAGTCTTAGGCACCTGTGTAACATTCTGTACAGATAAGATTCTTTCAAAAATAATTCAATTAAAGGTCCTAAATAAACATACAATACATTTGACATGACATTTTAGTGATTTGGCAGACTAGCTCAAAACTGAATCAAATCAATATTTTTTTGCGACCACCCTTCGGCGTTAAAACTGCATCACTTCTCTGAGATATAGAACTGCAGGACAGCAGGGAGGTTGGAGAACTTGCCACAGTTCTTCTGCAGACTTTGGTTGGCTCCTTGCTTCTGATCTCAGACAGCCTTGATCAAGTTTATATGTAAAAAGTAGTCAATTGCTTACAGTTAATATGTTACTATTAAAAATTAAATACAAAAATGTCTCTGTAAAATTTAATCTTTTTGAAAATTAATATTTGGAAGTTGCAAATGTGTTCTTTCATACCAACACACAACAAAATGAACATATATAATGTATAGATAATAATAAACATATATATAATAAAGTCTAGGGTGCCTAAGACTTCTGCCCAGTACTGTATGTCTCGCTGTGCAACTGTAAATGACAATACATCTGCTAGTGACCCACCTAGGGTGCCTCCCAACACTCACACCTCATTTCCTCTGATCTGGAACTATGGGGGGAAAGGCGGATGCAGTTTTCTAGTATTGGGACACACCCCTAGTCTGCTTAATTTAGTGTGGCTCTGGACTCGCTCATGTTGACTGGTCCCCGCGTCATAGAGAGCCAGCTAGCGCTTGTATTAATTCCTCACGTCCATTTGCACAAATTGCAGTGCCTGGTTCCCCTACCCCAGAGCTGCCCAGAGATCTACCGTTCTTGTAGGTTCTCACTCCCAAACCTAACAAAGCACACCTCACTGAACAGCTGGAGACTTTGAGATGCCAAATTAGGGATAAAACCCTACAGGACAGTATATCTCCAGGAACAGGGTTGGGCAGCCATGCTCTAAGCTGTTGAATGAGTGTGCTTTGTTAGGGTTGGAGTGAAAACCTACAGGATGGTAGATCTCCAGGAACAGGGTTGGGCAGCCCTGCTCTAGCTGTTGAATGACGTGTGCTTGTTAGGGTTGGAGTGAAAACCTACAGGACGGTAGATCTCCACGTTCAGGGTTGGGCAGCCCTGCTCTAGCTGTTGAATGAGTGTGCCTGGTTAGGAAAGAGGTCAGTATCGTTGGCTGAATTGCCCGTTAGCGTTACGTTGCCGCGGTAACTTACGATATCCTGCCAAACGGCGCGAACGCTGCTTTGATGTCATCGGTGGTGATCTCCGGGCTGAGGTCTCCGACGAAACGTGGAAGTGATCTGGAGACGAAGAAACGCAGTCCAGGACGGTCAAGCCCCATCTGGACCGAACCAACCAGACCTGGGCCCAAAACCCCCGACGCAATGGTCTGATTCAAATGCTTTTCTATGCTTTATTGTGCGATCTGGAGTTTGGGTTTACTCAGAACCTACTAGTGCAAAGCCTGTATCCTGGTCCTCTTGGTTGGTTCAATTGTACGAGGCTAGATCAATCGAGCACAGGAACGTATGTGAATCCAAAACCCAGACCCTACTGGCAGAGCACACGCATGCTAAATTGGGCATCATGATTGTTTTCATCCAACTGAAGGCGCCCAATCGGATCATTTAAAGGCAAGCAGGAGATTCTGCATGTGCAAACATTTACATGACCGTTTGCTGTCCTTATTATGGGCAAAAGGTGCACTTCTTTCAGATTCAGAATAAATTCAACGGTTTGGACTTTAGCAACAACCAATGTCTACTTTAATGGCTGAGGCACCTTCATCCAATGGGCTAAAACAGTGGTTTTAACCCAGGCTTTCATCACTGTTCTACACGGACACCCCCCTGAAAATTGCTCTGAATTATCTGAAATAAAGGTTAGAATATCACCTCAGAGCAATGGTTCAATCATTTACATTGCTGCCATTTAGCCGATGCTCTTAATCAGAGATCCAAGATGGCCGGATGTTTAATGAAACAGTTCAGGTTAAGTACCCTAAGCACAAAGTTACAACAGCAGTGTCTGGAAATCTAACCAGCAACCTCTAGGTTACAAGCCCAGCCATTACACCACACTGCCACCACTCTTATCGATAACACTCGAGGGAAATAAAACAAAGCCATTATGTGTTTTTTTTTGTTTTTTTAAGTACGTTGCGAACAAACTACGATAGTCATACTTCGCCAGCCCCCACTCAACTGTCACACCAGGCAACATTACCGATGTTTCAATATCGCAACTCACGTTTTTAAAGCACATAACCGCTTTTGCAATTCCGCTCGTAGAACAAAACGTGAAACTCTTTTAGGCGTACGTTAACCACAGATCGGCAGGAACAAAAATAAATAAATAAAAAATAAATCAGGTATGACGGAAAACAACATGGGAACTCTGCCAAGGGCTCAAACATGCCAATTTTCTTCCAGCTTTCAGGACTGCAAACTGCTGCACTCTGTACCCCAACCCCACCACCACCACCACCATCCCACAGGCATCACTACAGAGGGGAGTACTCACTACTTGTGTCTTTTTTCTGACTGCTCGGAGTTGTAGCCCAGTTCACCTTGACCTCCTGGGGGAGAGGGAGGGAGAGAGAGGGAGAGAGAGGGAGAGAGAGGGAGAGAGAGGGAGAGAGAGGGAGAGAGAGGGAGAGAGATGAAATCCTTTCCCAGTGGCCGCGGCCAGCGGTCGTCTGTGTGCTGTTTAGAATAAGTCTCCTAACACACAATGTGATTGTCTGAATGCAATGATGTGCAGGAAGAGGATTAAAAAAAATAAAAAAAAGAATAAATAACTGATCACACTCATATGTATCAGTAATTCACATTGTTGTCTAGTGAAAATCTGCAAAAAAATCTAGTAAGTAAAAAAAGGTCTAAATAACAAGGGACTTACAAACAAGTGAAATTACGAACTTGTATAACTCCTCAAATGGTGCTTCATTACCTGTTGAGGATAAAATATTTACAACTGAATATATTTTTCTGTTTCTGTTATTTGTATTTGTGTTGAAGCTACAGGTAATTTAAAAAGAACACACCATACAGAAGAGGGGAGATGCAGAGCAAGATTTCCCGAGGTGGAACAGGCCAAATTTCCTAACGATACAACCAAAAATATTAAATCTGAATTACATAAACCCCAGAGATTTTTGTACTGAATGAATTGGACACCTGCACATTGCTCATTAAAGGCAATGGTAGACACCATTATAAAGTAGGAGGGGCCATTGAGACACACCATTATAACCGGGGAAGGGGGGGGTAGTATAGTATCTTCAATGCAGAGAAGAACAAGATACTTTTAGGATTGCACGAAAGAACACCTCCCAAAATTCAAGAGGAGACTTCATCCACATCATCAGAACAAAGAAGTTTCACGAGCTAAATGCATTCAACGCGAGAGACCTACCCATTTAAAAAATAACTACTGTATGCACCTTTCAACATTTCAGATACAACAGTCATGTCAGAATGCATTGCCCACTTCTTCAGAATTCAAGAAACCCTCCCGACTGACCAACATGTCTCCACCCCCCCCCCCCCCCCCCCCCCCCCCTTATTTTCTGTCTCACAAAACCCGAGAAGGTTCCAAGGACGTTTCCCTTCGAAACGGACACACGTGCCGTCCGTGACAAAGATCCCGAGGGATATGCGATATTCCCGATTTTTACCGCTCTCTCTCTCTCTCATCTCTCTCTCTCGCTTCACACAGAAATCACAGGGGTCCTGCGACAGCTAGCGAATTAAAACTGCGCTCGGAAGGACAGCGCACAAGACCCCCCGCCATTACACCGCCGCGGCAAGAACAACCCAGCCTCAGTGCTCGGACACACGTTCGAGGATATGAAAATGAACGTATTCAAATATCGGCCCTCTCTATAAAGCACAAAGCCAGGGCGAGGAGAAGCTCCATAACAGCACCGACATCTGCAATTCAAATTCTACACTCAAAGACTGCTGAGCATGTCATTGAAAAAAACCATAAAGAAAAAAAAAAAACTAACTTAATAAATATAAATCCACCTGCACCAAATACCATTATATTACACAACTGCGGCATAGGGGGGAAAAAAAAGAAAAAAAAAAGAATTTACTTTCACTACCCAAGATAAGACAGTGAGAACTGGACTTTTAAGCACAACTTACCCGCTTGCACTACCCTCAGTAACTCAGCCTTACTCAATTTCACAGTTGGGCATCTCCCAAAAGCATTTCTGTTAAGGGGCAGTTTCATATGTGCTGCATTGTAAAGTGATTTTGAAAATCTTCTGCAGTGAACCTTCTCCTACAGCAGAGAGCGTTTGACTTGCAGCCAAACTTTTTTTGTGTGTGCACATAATGGTTGCATTCATTATACCCCTCAAACACAAAAAAAAAAAAGAAGAAAAGTACACTGCGCCTTCTCGTCTACGGAACGTGGAAATAGAAATAAAAAAATGAATAAATAAATAAAAAATAACAGTACAGGAGACATGAAGAAAAGAGCAGGGTCTACAGACGAGATATGGCGCTCAGGGCTCCCACATTCTTACTGTAGCGATCGACACTCTGTCCCCCCCGGCCCAGACCAACTCACCACACAGATATGATAGCTTACCTTACCCATTATCTTACGCCCGTTCATGGCCGCCAGAGAGGCTGCGGCATGCCTATGCTCGTAGAACTCCACGAAGCAGTAAGGGTCATTACCTGCCGTCTGGGAGCAGGGAAAGGGCACTCATTACCACCGTCACCATTAATATCCATAACACAATTACACATTCAGTGACACTCATCTTCTTTCAATTAGGACCCCCAAAAATATATACATATATATATATACACACATCAGGGCATCTACATCATTGTTCCTCGACGTCCAGTCCTCGGGACCCACTTGCCAGAAGGTTGGCGTTGTCACCAGGAACTCCCGCACCCGATTTAACTAATCAAGGTTTGATTGGTCCGGTCATTAAATTCAGGTGCACGAGTTACCGGTTACAACAAAAACCTTTCTGACAACTGGGTTCCCTGTGGACTGGAGTTCAGAAACGCGGGTCGACGCGACTCGATGTCAAACAACGTGACATATTACACAAGTGCAGGGCACACGGATAACATTTTTCCAAAGAGCACACATGCTTTTAAGTTTAAAAATGTAGCACCAACCACATGAGCACACTAACACATGCCCAACTAGATGTGCTCCTAAATTATTTTTCCAGTTTCCAGCACACATGGAAATTTCAGAAGGAAATGCCCCTAAAATGGGAGCACCACAGAGCCCTGCACAAGTGTATCAATAATTGGTACTTGTATAAAAAAAATAGGCTTTGGTAAGGATACTGAAACTACAAGCACGGGGTAATTTCAGACACCCCCCCCCCCCCCCAGTACCCAGGGCTTCACATACTGGGAATTTAAGGTCGTGATATAACGGCCAGGAAAGACATGGTGAGCTGGGGGAGGGAAATGCCTGGAGCCGGACACGTGAGATATGACAAGCGCAGGATTTGTTGGTTTGCACCCGGGAGACGGAGCACTCACATCTACGATCATTTTACAGCTCTTGCAGGGGCCGATCTGACTGAACAGCTGCAGGATGAGAGCCTCCGTCACATCCCGGGACAGGTTCCCCACATACCTGAGGGACAGGGCAGGAGTCAGGGGTCAGGGGTCAGGTGCACAACACTCTCACAGAAGCACACACAGGCAGGCGCACACACACACACACACATACACAACATACACACATAGACAGGAACACCAAAGTTCACTGTAGCCATGTTGTCCAGTGTCCGAATGCCTGCCATCTGTAGGTGGGGGGGGGGGGGGGGGGGGGGGACGGACATGTGGCACAGTCGGGGAGGTACGTGGGAGATGTAGTCTACCGTGTACTGGTCAAGGGCACCAATGACTCAGAGTACTTCCCGATTGGACTACGAAAGCTCAACCAGGATGAGTCAGAGGCGAGAGAGGCGGGCAGATGAACCCAAAGTCGCTTTTCTCTGCCACCTGGCAAACCTAACCTAGTCCCGGCCACCTGCACCCTGACCTGCAGCAACCCGCGCCATCTCAGTTCAGCCTCCATAACTGAGCCAACACGGTCCCTTCCATTGCAACGGCACAAATCAAAACCACTGTTTGAATAGTCTTCTATGTTAGCTTCGGAAGGATTTCCGCAATGGGAAAAGCCTGAACCAGACACGGTACAAAGCAGTCCATGTGAGCCGTCCAAATAATGTGTACAACATAGCTGCCAAATTTGAAGGGGTTCGGGGCGACCAGACTACGAACCTCAGCTTCATCTGCGTGACACCAACTTCACGTTGCCGTTTAACCGATACTACATTCTCAGTACGGTATCCTCAAAAGACCAGGCAAATTATACAATCTCAGACCATTTCGTAACTGGTGAGATAAACGAATCAACACACTGGAGTGCAACAATTTAAAAATACGATTTCGGTACTCCACTAATGTGGGGCTCGGAAGGTAAAAGGTACACAAGCTAGTCATTGGCCAATTAAAACCATTTACAAGACAAAATGTGCAAATTACACCCTCGAATGTGACAACTTAATCGCATTATTACTAGACTAGCTAACGTTACACGCAAACCCTGTGTGGTCTTTGAGAAAAACTGAAACGTCAAAGTCCACATAGGCCCAGTGCGTTATTGGCACCAACAAACCAGCGAGCCAGATCGCAAACAAAGATAACCAGCTAGCCATAAAAGTGCGATGCATACCCCTTCAAACTTAAATTCGGAAAGTGGATGGAGATTTAGGATAAATATTCTAACAGAAATCCTTTTTGCGAGGCAACTAATCACACACTAGAAAAAAAGAAAAAAAAAGAAAAAAACACTGCCCTGGCTTTGGGACCTTACCATCGTATACATGACACATTTTAGGTTAAAAGGTATCCAATGAAAACAATATGGACAGGGCGAGGTAAAAAGTAGCCCAAATCTTTACTTGCTGGCTACAACAGGTCAGAACGCCCGAATAATATTTGTAGATTGGGGCCTTTTCCACGCTCTATTAGCAAACTAGCTTATCCTACTCTCCCCGGTTCAGAAATCACGTAAATTACAAATAATAACTTCAGCACACAATATTTACAAACAATATCTGCACGGCGACGCGTACATATACTGACACAAACGCAATAGTATCGTTTGAACGCTGCAAAGACGAATCTTTCGATTAGGAAAAAATGGACACGTCTGGTTTGCTAAACTAGCCGAGTAGCTTTTTTTTTTTTTTTTTTTTTCGTCATGCAGTCCTTTGACACATGCGTTAGACAACTAGTCCAAACGCCAATACAGAGTATTACACTAAATATTAACATTAGTGACTTTAGTTCTACATTTAATTAGCTAGCTATAATCACTTGGGGGGGATTGGGGTTAGAAAGAGGACGTTGCAGGCGCTAGCTAAGCTACCCGGCTAAAATTTGGCTAATACATACAGAGTCTTGGGCTGTTCGTCGTCCATCATGTTTCCGATCGAATAACAGATCGAGCCCTGAGAGATAAATCCAGTCGTGTTGTATTCTTTTACGGTCTCGGTATTTTGTACTTTGTTTAATGTGTCTCTGCTATCCACAGAATCGTCTTGGAAAACGTTAAATAAATCGCTCAAATTCTGCTATGCCGCCGCTGTTAGCCCCAGATCTGAACAATAGAAAGGCGACACAAGATGGCGGAGAAATCGGAGCGGATATAGAATTGCGCGTGCGCAGTAAGACCGAGTTCGGGCCTGAAAAAAGCAGGCGGTTTGCGTTCTGTGGTTTTTATTCTTCCTCCTCCTCATCCTCCTCTCATTCTTCTTCTTCTTGCTTCTATAGTGGTAAAAAAGATTCATCGGCGTATCGCTGCCCTCCCCCGGTAAAATAAACAAATAAACAAACAAATAAATAAGTAAATAAATAAATAAATAAATAGATAAATAAATGTTTACCCCATTTCACCTAGCCTATATTCTTGTAAACCAGACGGCAGAGTAATGCCTTTAAAACATGATTTTAAAAAGCAAATTCTGAGCAAGGTCAGAAAAAATTTCACTTCCAACTGAAATGATACTTCTTAATGATGAGTACTTTTACAGTGCTCCATACTCACACCACCTATCCTGACATTCACCAGGTAAAGCCTAGCCACTCCTTATACCACAATAAATCAACCTCAATCCAATCATTTTTGCTACATCTCTTCTATCTTTCCCCCAAAATAATTCCCCTTGTTGTGCTGTGTTGGTTGGATATACCTTTTCACTCATCCTGTCACTGCCCCAACTGTTCTCTCACTAATATAAATATAAATATAACACATTTATATTTTACTCCCGGAATATGAAAATGAACCTGGTTTCCAAAGCTAATTTTGCTATATTATCCACCATCCCTGATGTAAAACCCAGCTATGCCAGATTGACCATCTTGAAAATTGAGCTGCTGAAGCTGATTGTACACAGGTCTAACTGGGTATGAGCTGGTCAACTAGCATGGCCAAGCTGGTCATGAAGCTGGTCTAGCTGGGTATGAGCTGGTCAACCAACATGGCCAAGCTGGTCGTGAAACTGGTCTAACTGGGTATGAGCTGGTCAACCAGCATGGCCAAGCTGGTCATGAAGCTGGTCTAACTGGGTATGAGCTGGTCAACCAGCATGGCCAAGCTGGTCATAAAGCTTGTCTAACTGGGTATGAGCTGGTCATCCAGCATGTCCAAGCTAAGCATATAGCTAATCCTAAACCATGTCAAACTGGGAGCTGGTCTGAACTGGCCAACCAGCTAACCAATGTTTCAAAATGTAGCTTGAGTTGTTTCTTTCAGCAACGCACACATTCTCTTCTTTGCCTTCATGACCAAAAGCCCATAAAACTACTCTAAATGGAGCTTGTTCAAGCAATTTAATCAAGTAATTAAAAACAATGTTCATCCATATCAGCCCAACAGTTTCCTCCATATCTCCAATCAAGCAGGGATTTGGAGTGTTTTGAAAAGCCCCACATAAATAGCCTGTATTTAGTAGCAATTGTGTTGTGAACTCGACAACCATTAGCCTGTAAAAATATAACTCTTAATAACGTAGCGTCTAAATTTAGGGTTAAAGGACATTAGGAAAAAAAAAGAAGAAAAAAACCAGTGCGCCGCCCGGGAATCGAACCCGGGTCGCAAGAATGGGAATCTTGCATGATACCACTACACCAGCGGCGCAGATACTAACGCACGCTTACAAATTAATAGAAAATGCTTACAAAACACACGCTTAACGGCGATACAGTCTTTGGATTATTATTTAGGAAATTACGTAGCCCAGCTATGCTTACAAAATGCACGACAATTCTTCATGTAGAATTGCGGGTATTTCATATCGCTTTTCACAATGTTTTCCGTCGATGTCCTTGGCTGCTTAATGAAAAAGATATGTTAAGGACTTCCCATATTGGGCCCACAGGGTTTTTTTCCTCACTGGCGAAGCGTTGCGCTCTCAACAATGGCCCTGTATCGGCCTGTCGGAAACTTACTGAAGTAGCTCCAGTTAATTGAGTGCAGTTTGGGACACTCACGTGCTCAGCTCAGCGTGAATGAGGATCAGGGACCGACTTTCTCCCAGAAGCTCACAGACTCCAGTGGTTAGCGCAGGTATTGCAGTGTAGCTTTAAGCCTCTGGAGCCAAAAAGCAAATTTCACCATTGAAATCCATTCAACGCAATGCATTTACCCAGGTGAAGTAATACTATTTTGGACAGTACTTTTTCGATTTATTTTTCTAAAATTTCTTCACAGTGAACTAATTACTCTCCAGGGACGGAATCTTTTCTGCATTCCTTGTCATCATTTCAGGTTTAGATACCAAACGCATATGCACTGGTGCAAAAAAAAAAAAAAAAGTCCCAGTGCGCATGCTCTGGTGCCAAAAATAGTCCTTTAGTCAAACATGGGAGCCTCCATGAACTGGCTTCATGCGCCATTGAGCCGGTCCCATAGGAATCCATTGAACATGAACTCCAGTTCTTATATATTTTGATAGGATGAATTCACACTGCACATACGTTGCTATATTTTAAAATTGCGTTATACGTTGTAGGTATTGTTGTCGGCTGATTTTTAAAAAAACATATTGCGAAATAAAGTCGCTATTTAGCAAATCCTTTGCATTCATTAACTGCCATAAGGGGGCGCCAGAGCTCCACCTACGACAAAATGGGCACTATTGCGCTCCTCTCTGATCGTCAAAGCTCATGTATACGGTGGACCTCAGACGACATCTCAGTAAAACATCCTTCAGTTCATGCTAGTTGGCTAGCCACCGTTATCTTCATGGGCACCGCCATGTTTATTTACAATTCTGAGTGTGACCCGGAACCAGGAGTAACCTTCAACAATATGAGGAAAGATTTAATTGATAACTTGCTTCGTCTTCATTAGGATAGCTAACTTAACCAGCCACTTACTGTGTAGTAACCACATTCTGGTCACCGCCTGGTGTGGGTTGACTGTCCACAGACAGGAAGAGACAAATCATTTTATTAATTAAATCTTTCCTGAAGTTGTTGAAGGTTACTTCCAGTTCCGGGTCACGCCAACACGGCTACTGTTATAGTCACTACTAGTTAAATGCAGTAATTTTCATTATTTTCAACAGTTAGCATGCTACAGCTAAGTATATCTGAGAACGAATGTTTTCCATAGACCAAAGAGACTTTTTCCATAGACCCAAGATACTTTTTCCATGGACCGAGGGACTTTTTCCATAGATTGTGGGATGTTTTCCTTCAACTTAAGTCTATTTTCCTTGAACCGAGAGCCGTTTTCCATACACCCAAGGATGTATTCATAGACTGATGGACGTTTTCCGTAGACGGACAGACGTTTTCCATAGACGAAGGGACGTTTCCCTTAGCTGACGGACTTTTTCCATGAACTGACAGACGATTTCCATATATTGAAGGATGTCTTACTGAGATGTGGTCTGAGGTCCATGAAGTAACAAACATTTAACTTCGATGTCGTCAGATGTCAATGAGTTCCTCCATACATCCAATCGCTTCAGGAATGGGGGTTGTTCAGAACTCTGAAACGTGGAAAGTGAAGTCAAGTACACACATTTTTATTTGAGTAATTTATTGAACTCGTTATTTGCATTACTCTACTTTGGCCTTTTTTTTCTTTGAACAAGCGTTAGTTTTGTGACTATACATGTTTTATCAGCCTATAACCAATAACCAAAAAACCCTGAAGCAGCATCTTATGAGCGTTATTTTTATTTTTATTTTCTGAAAGATACAGTAGAGGAATAGGACGCTACCAAAAATTATTCACAAACTTCAATTGTCAAAAAGAATGTATGTGTCGATTACACAGACATTGAAAACTACTGACGAAGAAAAGTGAAACGTAGACGTGTGCACACAACTTGACTTCGAGTTGGGGATGCTTGTAATGTCATCAACGTCATATCATCATAAATGGACAGTGTCTGTGAGGGAACATTGAAGGAACAGCATTCTGCCTTTGAGCAAGCATCTGAGCTTAAACTGCTTCTAGCCTGGTTAACTAATATGAAGCATCTATCAATGCACGGAGCGATGCATTAAAATTACAGTTTTTTTTTCATGTGAGAGAGAACCGTTGTTTTACTTCTACTATGTCGTCCCTCCGACTCTTGAGCCTAATTCACGGATTTTAGATGAACTCAGCTCACTATGTTTGGGTGAATTGTTGTTTTGGTAAACAAGTAATTGAATTTTTTAGATTGTATTTTTAAAACCCAAACTGCAACTAAGTTGCCAAAACTCAGGAACCAAAATTGAAATAAGGCCCACTCAGTTGCTTGGTAAATTGTGAATCACCTTTTGAAAGATCTTTTGAAAAAAAAAAATATTAAAAAAAATACATATCATGATATTTCATATTTGTATCGCCTTTGCTTCAGTTGACTTGTTAAAGTACATGATCCTGCCTGGATTTAAAAAACCGAACATTCTACTTTTCACTTTTAGTTTTACTGTACACAGTACACAAACACAGTACACATTCTAGATTAGATACGTAGATCGTAATCGGAACCTATCCCAGCATGCAGTGGGCGGGTAAATGGAATACACCTGGTTTGGACAGGTTGCCAGTCCATAGCAAGATTCACTGATGCAGCGTCTCCAATTAGCCTACTCTGGACTGTGCCAAGAAACCGGAGTACCCGGTGGAAACCCACACGTAGACCACGCAAATTCCTCACAGAAACCGTTGGTCGAGATTCCTAACTCGGTAAGTTAAAGTTAACTTTCTTGCTGAAGTGTAGGCTACGTGCCTGGACTGCCATGAACACTTTATTTGAGTGCATCCAAATGTGACAGTTGGGTTTTTAAAATAGTTTCTCAGTCCCCGAATCTACTTTGAAGACGCACAGACGGATTTTTATCTTTTATTTATTTTATAACAGTGCCATACTTATGTCGATTTATTGCTCACGATATCACGTAAACCAGAAGAGGGAGCCAGAGCTCCGTCTATGGCAACATGCTTAACTTGAAAATGCTGCTCTGTGTGTTTTATAACATGCTAAATTGCTTATAAAAGATTATTTTCGCTCAATTTTACATTATTTTCTATTTTGTGTTCTGTTTAATTTTGATCTTTGTTTGCACCTCAATATGCGTCTCATATTTTTTTAATCTGACGAACCTTAAACCACAATACGGAGCATTTAAAATTGCTGGTGAATTTTATAAATACTTATTTTGCGCGCGCGAGAAGTTATGACGTGAAAGCTAGCTACAGTAATATGTAATAGCAAGGTAAGATGCAAGCAACATTCACCGAAAACGTATTTTGCGGCTATTTACCATTTATTTATTGTTCAGTCAAACTGAGATGAGTCTTTTACAGATGCGCCCTGGGTACACAGCATAACAAAGGGAAAGGAGAAACTAGCCTACAGGAGAGAGTAAGTAGAATACTACATTATAAACCGCGCAAATATTTAGAAATCGCAATGGAATATTAATGAAAAGTGGCGAAGCAAACACATTCTTGAGTAAACACGTCACTGATTAGAGTATGAAACTGACACCAAAAATGTATTTTCAATTTCCTCTGGTGATTATTCAAGCACAAAGGAACATAATACTAAACACAGTTTTACCCCGGTCAAAGTAAAAAGTGCAATACAAATACAAATAAAAATGGCTTGACTTGAAGAGTTCAAGAGTTGCTTTAAGTATGACAGGTCGGTTCTGAAGGACAGCTTTGTACCAGAACATGCGCTGATGTTGAAGTGGTGTAGTGTTCAGGGCGGGCCATGCCACATTTTGGTCCGGGGTGCAATGAGTTTGAAACGTGGCAGGAGTGGTAAAGCAAGAAGGACAATGCCATACTGTATCCAACGGCTCGGGGGCTGTGGGAGAGGTGTGTGACGGATGTCCCCATGGTCTGCCGCTGGCAGGGAGGCCTAAACACTCCCCGGGCCTCCTGTCAACTGACAGGCCTGATTTATTTCTGTCAGCAGAAACCCCGTTTTTTTTTCACTTTAAACGTCTCCGTGAGACTGACTGGATGGGGTTTGAATGACAGCTTGTCACCACTGTGCAAGTCCAGTGACATTTGTAAAACGAGACCGTATCCTAGAGTAAGGAAAGAATGGGGTAAAAAAAATAAAAAAAATAAAACAACCTTTGAAAGAGCATTGGCAATGCTCAGTCACAGTAAAGGCACACTGGAGATTTTCAGTTGCCTGGTTTACTGCGGTGGCAAGTGTGTCTTCAGTGTCATCGGCATACGGCGGAAGTTCAGGTTTATTACAAGACAACGCCATTTGTATTCACCGGAAAAGAGAACAAGTCCCAAGATCAAACTCCTTTTGAGATCTCAATGCAGCCAGATTCCATTCTATCCACACATTTAGTTCTGACAGTGAGGCAGTGAGGCAGTGAGACAGTGAGTCTCGGTAACCCAGCGCAGCGTTTAGCTGGAGTCTCGGTAACCCAGCGCAGCGTTTAGCTGGAGTCTCAGTAACCCAGCACAGCGTTTAGCTGGAGTCTCAGTAACCCAGCACAGCGTTTAGCTGGAGTCTCAGTTACTCAGTGCAGCGTTTAGCTGGAGTCTCAGTAACCCAGCACAGCGTTTAGCTGGAGTCTCAGTTACTCAGCGCAGCGTTTAGCTGGAGTCTCGGTAACCCAGCGGATGGAGGTGGGGTAGGACTCTCGATTATGAGCTGGGATGGATGGACGACCTTGATGAAGGATGGCTTTTTGACGGCTCTTACCTTTGGTAGGGGCGGCCTGTAGTGTAGTGGTTATGGTACATGACTGGGACCCCCAAGGTTGGTGACTCGATCCGTGGTGTAGCCACAATAAGATCCGCCAAGCCGTTGGGGTCCAGAACCCTCTTTCCTTTCAATTATCAACAAAATATTGAACCAGTGTGCACTAAATGGCCTGTTACCATGACAACAAGACACCTTCATTGCATTCTGTAGCCAGGTAGCTATAGCCAATAATATGACATGCCTCATGAAATGTATCGTCTGCCGGTCGGAAGGTTGTCGGTCCGATCCTGACCTGGGTGTGTCCCTGAGCAAAGGCACCCAACAACCCCCAATTGCTCCTGACGAGCTGATTGGTGCCTTTTGTGGCAGCCAATCACTGTGTGTGAGTGTGAGTGTGAGTGTGTGAATGAGAGGCATCAATTGTAAAGCGCTTTGGATAAAAGCTATGCTGTCCATCCATTGGGATGAAGACTTTCCACTTTTCCAAAGGCAGGGCTTCTTCCAGCAGCTGTCTGTCGGTGCGTAATGTGATTTATTTACTGTGTTTCTGTTGTGGTGTCCCGCTGGGCTGATACCAGCCCCCTGTCACCACTCGGTGAATTCTACAGCCATAAATCACGCGGCGGTGTTTAATCTACAAATCAGTCCCGTGCACGGAGCCGGCAGTCGATGAAAGGGCAGCCGTTTGAGAGACAACAGATATTATTGAAAAACACACGGCGCTGTTTATCTGAGGCTTTGCGGTTGTTGTCTGACATCAAAGCGGACAATTAAACGGACCGTTTTTCTCTTGGAAAAGAAAAAACGTTTTTTTTTATTTTTTATTTTATTTATTTTTTTATTTCAGATAAATGGCAGTGCATTGTGTGCAGCACCCTGTGTTTCTCAGGATGGTGTTTGCTTGGCTGCGGGACCGGATGACCTATCATTGAGCTCCGTGGTAAAAAGGCTCGTGAAATTCAGCTTTGTTTGTGTTTATGTGTGTTTATATCTCCTCAGACCCCTCTCAGGCTCCAGCCGAAGGGAATATCCTTCAGCTGACCTGTCTCAAACCGCTTTGGTCGATACGGGGCAAATTTCTTTTTTAAAACGGAATAATTTTAAGTCGATTAAATAAATTAATTGCCCTCTCAGTGTGTCTTCTATTTCTAAATTATATTTAATAAAAAAAAAATAAAGATAATTAAAATTACAGTGAAATTGATTTAACTTTGGATCGACCGGGGGCCTGTTTATATTGATTTATTTCCACATTATTTAAATGTTATTTTACAGGGAACATTCGTAGCTACACCTGTCCCTGCTGCTCCGTGCTGTAACTTAATGCTGTTTGGGCCGCGCATCTTTAATGCATTAGAGTTTTTATGACGCCGTATTAAAGGCTGTTTACGTATCTACCGTACCACATCTGCACCGTGGGCTGTGGGATTCTCAGTTCTCACTGCACTGTGCATACCGTCTTAATAACAGCCTCCCCGTATCCGCAGTAACGACTACCCGGCTTCCCACTTCTGCGCTTACCTCCAAACTCTCTCTCTCGTTTGGGAGTTACTTTCATTGTTACTGTGTGGATTATGCATTTCAATAAAGGCGTCTGTGAATCCATTAAATAGCAGTACTTATGTCTGCTCCCTCTGCAGAGCCGAGTGCTCTCACTGGTGTGTCGTATATTAGCCGTAACTACATCGTCGTCCTGCTGCGCGATGCTTTCGACCTTCATTCAGGTAAGACGCTGAATTCAGTGAGTAAAAATATAGCCTGGCTGGGGTCTGAATCTCTTAATTGAGCACTGTGATATCATGGAACTTTAATTAGTGCCCTTTCTCTGCGTTGTGTATATTTAACAAAGAACACACTTAGAATTAATGCTGTTGGTCTGTATGTTATTTACGTATACCATATAAGCAAACCACCTCTGTAGCAAGATGATGGTAATGCTCCCAGAACTGGAGGTCTCACAGACAGATATAGAAGTAAAAGGGGGAGGAGTCCACAAGGCGAGTGGTATTGTGATCCAGCGACACCTGCAGGACAGGAGGCACAAAGCATGACATGAAAAGTTCTTCTCCAGCCTGTTCCACAAAACAGGATCATGGAGTTAGCCGAATAACAGCACAGAGTAAAACCCGGAGCGGCTCTTTTTGCTTTATTCCATGTTCCAGATTTGGGCAGGGTCTGTGTTTTTACTCAGTGCAGTTATCTGTAATCCTGCTCTGCGGAACAGGCCCCAGTTCAACAATAAGAACAATACGAGACGCACAGCATTCTGGGTGTTGAGCAGTGAGCTCCAGAACGGTGGATCTCGGGATGAGCTGAAAAAAACGCACTAATAAATAAACAACGCAGGAAATGAGCTGCGTTCTATGCCCAAGAAACGGAAAGATTCTTACATTCAAAGTTCAAAGAGAATTTATTCATTTTGTAACCATTTTATTTTCCCGAAGAGATCTAAATTATTGCCTCTGTTTTCCAGCGTAGTATTCAGTAGTATTATGAGATTTGTGTGCTTATTGGAGGTGATCTGTGACCATTCCTCCAAGCAGTCTTTCTCAATCTTTGAGTGATGTGGGAGGCCCTGTGTTCTTACCTTATTCATGTGTGGTGTTGCCTGGTTCCGGTGTGCAGAATCTGTAGCCTAGTGGCTAAGGTGCCTGACTGGGACCCGGAAGGTTGGTGGTTCAAGCCCTGGTGTGGCCACAATAAGATCAGTGCAGTTTAGAACCCCTAACCCCACATCGCTCTAGGGGGGATTGGTCCCCTATCTAGTCTAATTAACTGTAAGTTGCTTTGGATAAAAGCTTCAGCTACTTAAATGGAATATTTTTCTGCATTTAAAAATCGTTTTTTAAATGCAGATGATTTATTTCTTCCTATATCCAATACCCAGTTGTTTTTCTGGTATAAATGAGAAACGGTCTTAATAAAGCGCAATAACATGAATAATTTCATCAGAAGGTGTCCAGAATGTGTTAAATGTGGAAGCTGTGGAAAGGTGATAATCCACTTATAAAGCAATATTTACAGCAAACCCAATCAGCACAAAAACACACAATGCAAAGTAGCTTAGTATTCACCTTGCCAAGTGCTACATACACAACATAATAGTCATCCCAAAACCATAATTCAGATTATTCAGGCCCCAGAGAAAAGCTGGCAGCAGCTCTTTCAAAAGCTAACAAAATGTTCTCACAACATTACCGGAATGTTTTGTCGATGTTACAACAATCCCACAACATTGTGAGAACGTTTCTTTTGCGTTAGCTGGGCTTCTGCACAGTGAAACTGGGATGTTTAAACAGGTACTTGTGTAAAGTTTCAAAGGTACTTTTGTAGCAAAGATAATTCACTCTTTATCTAGACTGTGGCAAACTTGGAATTAATGTATCAATTTCCCCTCATGGAGAATTCATCCCACCAATCGCCGGATACTGATTATCACTAAACTAAAGCGCCCACACAAGAAACACACTAAACAATAAACTCATTTAAATCTAAATACCTGCCATTTACATCTCAATCCAAGCAATTAAAATTATACGTGCATTTGCATATTATTTACTTATTTGTAATTCCGCCACGGAATCGCACAATTTGGGCATCCAGAATGTTGTGAATTCTTGGTGCCCAGAAAGGACAAAATTCTATGAGGTCAAAGGTCAATCAGTCCTGCCAGCTGCCACCCTATTGGCTTTTACAGAGGAGGTGTGGTCCTAAGGAATGTGTCCTGAAACTGAACTCCATCTCCCATGCTCCACATTGTGGCTTTCACGATCACTGTAAATGAGTAAAGGGGAATGTATCCTCGTTTATACAGGCGATGTCTTCAGACCGAGGTCTCTTTTCACCAGCGTGCCCCGTGCAGCAGGGAGAATAGCTGAAGCACAATAGAAGGCTGACATAAAGAAGCAGTGTGTGTGTGTGGATAAATTAGCAATGAAGATCTGCACGTACGTCCTGTGGTGTGGCACGTTATCTTCAGCCTGCCTCAGCTCACCAGGTTTAGTTGTGGTTACATCAGTCTGATTTCATCTGTTTGAGTGTGAGGATCGATATTATACACAAGGAGTCGATGACCACCCCTTGTGCTTCTTCATACAGGCCTGTAGCCTAGGGGCTAAGATGCTTGACTGGGCGCTGGTAGATTGTCCAGCCACAATATCATCTGTGCAGCTTTTGGGCCCATGGGCAAGGCCCTCAACCCCACATTGCTCCAGGGGAGGATTGGCCCCTGCTTAGTCTAATCAACTGTAAGTCGCTTTGGATGAAGTGACTAATGTAATGTCATATGTATAAATTGTATCAGAAGAGGGTTCAGCAGATGTCCCCTGTCTGAGTGTGCAGAGTCCCTCATCGGCATGTCACCATCATTGCGAGCTCACGAGTTAACGTAACGTTCCCAACAACCCGGGCACTTCTCACCTGTCTCAATTTGTTTGTCCGCCCGGTCCATCCTCTCTGCCCTCCAGCCACTGTAATGGCTGTAACCTGGACAAAACAAGCGAAGAAGAGCCTGCTGTTTCTGTCGAAAGTGGGGGGGGGGGGGAAATAAGGCAGGAGCACTGAATTACAGACGACTGCTGAGAAGATGACCCACATGTTTGCCTGGAGCGGACCGTCTTAGAGAGCCAGATTCAAGCCAGATTCAGAGCTGACCCAGGGCAGAATCCTTCACTCTATTTCAGAGGGAACGCAGAGAGGAATACATCATACTATTGCAGACAGAACCCAAAGTTGAAAACCTCATACTAGTTTAGACTGTTTTTCAACAAAAAAACCCCCAAAAGAAATCCTCTTTTTGTAGCGAGCAAGGTTTGAGCACAAGCAGATGGCTTTCTGGTTTGAGATCATTGTATGAAGCTGGAAACATGGGCCCAGGCATTGGGATACATGAGCCCTCCAATTTACCTTCAGGAACTGAGAATCAAAAATATTTTAAGGCAGCCACCCACCAAGTGCTGTTTGCATGGACCAATTGTAGACCGGGGGAGGTCTGCAAAATGGTGGGCTGTTTTTTTGGAACAGTTTGCACTGGCGGCATGCGCACAGTATGAACTCAAAACACTTTGTCTTTTGTTTGTCTTTTGTTTGTCTCCTGTTGCTCCATGTTCAAAATGCTCCATTGGGAATGAGAAGCTCTGTTTCGTTTGGAGAGTGCAGTTGATGGATGCCGTCGCTGTCCATGGTCCTGAAGTCCTCCCAAGCTTTGTGCTTGAGTGAGGGGAACTAATTAATACTGAGAAATATAAACGTACACGCTGCTGACCTCACCAGGGTGTTATAGAGGCTACACAACCCCAGACAGACACCGTTTCATTGGAAATATAGCATGCTGTCCGCTTAAAATCACGATATTATAAGGCATTATTTGTACGAGTCTAGTTCTCGCATAAAAATAGCCTGAGCTGTCCTCCAGACAAATAAAATCCCCTGTTCCATTAAAGCGAAGCGTTTCTGGGAGATTTTATGTTATTTGTGGGAATGAGAACCAAGGCCTAAATCTGAGTTACTCCTGGAACTGCGCCGCCAGCACTTTCAGACTCTCTCTATGTTTTGACCCAGAATAAAAACGTAACTGGCCCCCTGTCTGCAGCCGTAACCACGGAAACTGCAGCGGCAGGCAGAACCCCTGCAGCGTGGCGGGGGTCAGGGGCTGTGGGCCACCCTTCTCCCAATCCCTCCCCCAGTCCCTCTCCCAGTCCCTCCGCCAGTCCCTCCCCCAGTCCCTCTCCCAGTCCCTCCGCCAGTCCCTCCCCCAGTCCCTCTCCCAGTCCCTCCGCCAATCCCTCTCCCAGTCCCTCTCCCAGTCCCTCTGCCAGTCCCTCCCCCAGTCCCTCTGCCAGTCCCTCTCCCAGTCCCTCCCCCAGTCCCTCTCCCAGTCCCTCCCCCAGTCCCTCTGCCAGTCCCTCCCCCAGTCCCTCTGCCAGTCCCTCTCCCAGTCCCTCCCCCAGTCCTCCCATTCCCTCTCCCAGTCCCTCCCCCAGTCCTCCCATTCCCTCTCCCAGTCCCTCTCCCAGTCCCTCTCCCAGTCCCTCCCCCAGTCCCTCTGCCAGTCCCTCCCCCAGTCCCTCTGCCAGTCCCTCTCCCAGTCCCTCCCCCAGTCCTCCCATTCCCTCTCCCAGTCCCTCCCCCAGTCCTCCCAGTCCCTCTCCCAGTCCCTCTGCCAGTCCCTCTCCCAGTCCCTCCCCCAGTCCCTCTCCCAGTCCCTCTGCCAGTCCCTCTGCCAGTCCTCCCAGTCCTCCCAGTCCCTCTCCCAGTCCCTCTGCCAGTCCCTCTCCCAGTCCTCCCAGTCCCTCTCCCAGTCCTCCTAGTCCCTCTCCCAGTCCCTCTCCCAGTCCCTCTCCCAGTCCTCCCATTCCCTCTCCCAGTCCCTCTCCCAGTCCTCCCAGTCCCTCTCCCAGTCCCTCTGCCAGTCCCTCTCCCAGTCCTCCCAGTCTCTCCCCAGTCCCTCTCCCAGTCCCTCCCCCAGTACTCCCATTCCCTCTCCCAGTCCTCCCAGTCCGTCCCCCAGTCCTCCCAGTCCCTCTCCCAGTCCCTCTCCCAGTCCCTCTCCCAGTCCTCCCAGTCCCTCTCCCAGTCCTCACAGTCCCTCTCCCAGTCCCTCTCCCAGTCCTCCTAGTCCCTCTCCCAGTCCTCCCAGTCCCTCTCCCAGTCCCTCTCCCAGTCCCCCCAGTCCCTCCCCCAGTCCCTCCCTCAGTCCCTCTCCCAGTCCTCCCAGTCCCTCCCCCAGTCCCTCTCCCAGTCCTCGCAGTCCATCCAAACAGTACCAGGACGAGATGAGAAGAACATACGATCCTTATCTCCAGTCTGATTCATCCTATACATATTCACAATAGATGTTTGCACATTCATATCAAACCTACTGCCACATTCACTCCTGTGGCAGAAGAAAGTAAAAAAAATGTTTATTATTTAATTGATGGCCCCCTTGGTAGTGTATGTTTCAGCATAGAATATATGCCTATTGAGATTAACACCAGACACTCATGTCCTCTACAGGGGGCAGAAATGAGTTGCCAGGTCTTAGGAGGATAAAATAGCGTTATTAAAGGGTTCTGTCATTAGAACTGTGGTCCTACGCCATGGTTCTGGTCTAAACTATTGAGGGATGGAGGTTGTTTAGTGTTGACTTCACTGCACTGCATGTTGTCACGATCAATAACGCTCCGTCTCCCTCACGGATCAATAACGCTCCTTCTCCTCGTGTTAAAGCTGAAGACCAAAGCACATTCAGGGGTCTCGGGTTTAGTCTGTAATGCCTGGGCTGATCTCAGGTTTAGTCCGTTATGCCTGGGTTAAGAATATGTAGCTAGAGATGATTACAGACCAATTCTTATGGATAGATCCACACAAATTTAATAATACAAATTTTACTTTATAATACAGTGCTATATAAATCAATACATCTTGTGTTTGAACGATTATTGGCTTAAACTGGTAAAGTGGAAATATTCAAAATTAATATAATTGATGATAATTGATACATGGTTTATTGCGGAGGCAGATTTGGCAAGTTGATCTCCATCAGACGGTAGACGTGAGCTGTCACTCATCTTGTTTTGGGCCCGTCAGTCGTGTTGAAGTGTACAGGGAGATGGCGGAGCGGTTTGTGTGGTCTGTCTGTCTGTCTGTCTGTCTGTCTGTCTGTCTGTCTGTCTGTCTGTCTGTCTGTCTGCCCGCCTGCCCGTCTGCCTGCCTGCCTGCCTGTCTGTCTGCCTGTCTGTCTGTCTGTCTGTCTGCCCGCCTGCCCGTCTGCCTGCCTGCCTGTCTATCTGCCTGTCCGCCTGTCCGCCTGTCCGCCTGTCCGTCTGTCTGTCTGTCTGTCTGTCTGCCTGTCCGCCTGTCCGCCTGTCCGCC
The DNA here is from genome assembly GCF_963514075.1 of Conger conger. Taxonomy (NCBI): domain Eukaryota; kingdom Metazoa; phylum Chordata; class Actinopteri; order Anguilliformes; family Congridae; genus Conger; species Conger conger. The sequence goes on along the minus strand of NC_083771.1, from coordinate 46,982,659 downwards.
TGCCTGCCTATCCGCCTGCCTGCCTATCCGCCTGTCTGTCTGCCTGTCTGTCTGTCTGCGGTGTCTGATCGGGGATCTGAGAGGTACTGAGGCAGCTGAGACGCACAGCGGTGCGGCGTTCAGGGCCTGCGGTCGCACTGCGTTAGAGAGACCGCGTTGCGTTAAAGAGACCGCGCTGCGTTAGAGAGACCGCGCTGCATTAGAGAGACCGCGCTGCGTTAGAGAGACCGCTCTGCGTTAGAGAGACCGCGCTGCGTTAGAGAGACCGCGCTGCGTTAGAGAGACCGCGCTGCGTTAGAGAGACCGCTCTGCGTTAGAGAGACCGCTCTGCGCTCTGTGTGCCGTATCGGCGCGCTCTCACGAGGCCGCTTTATAGTTTGGAGATGTATGATTGTTGCCACCGGCAATTATCGCCTTTCATGGTTGGTCGGAAAGCCTTTTAGTTTATACTACAGCGACAGACGATTCAAAGTCATCGGCGTCGTCGTCGTCGTTGTGGCCGTATCTGAGACTTAAATTGTATTGAACTTTGACCCCATCGCCGGCTCAGTTGTCATGACAACCTTGAGCGACAGTGTTCAAAATCAAAGGCGAGCGATGTCGCCCGACTATAAACCGGCCCCGACGCCTATCGACCCAATCCTGTGACGAGCAACGCGCGGTAGCGGATTTGTGTTAGTGTATCGCCGTTTTGGGGAAGTTTTAATTCTTTGTTTACGAGATGGCAGTGAGTCTGGCTCTAGGTTGCCTAGAAACAAACCGACGTGGTGGAATTTCGCACCGGTGGTTGGCGGCACAGTTGGCAGGCTTCTGGAAGCTTCTAACGAGCCGTGCACAACAAGACCAGAGGCTGAGCCCTGTTCTGGCTGTCATATGTGCTCTCTGCGTGTTCTGGTCTCACAGAACCGGGGTGTCAGCCTTGTTTAGCGGACACTAATGGATGTGTTATTTAAAAGGTCACAAGATGGCCCCGCTGTGTGAGCGATGGGAGCAGGGTTTGGGCTGAGTGTGTGAAAGGGCCCGGGCGTTTGACCCAGGACCTGCCCGGAGGAGGAGGCTGTGCGGCTGACTCGGATTCACTGACCTGCTCTTCACAGAAACCACTTCACGTCCCGTGTCACTGCTCTTCTGGTGTCTGTGTTCCTCAGCAGAAACATGAAGAGAAATAGAAGTGAGTGAGTGAGTGAGTGAGTGAGTGAGTGAGTGAGTGAGTGAGTGAGTGAGTGAGTGAGTGAGTGAGTGAGTGAGTGAGTGAGTGAGTGAGTGGCAGGGAAGGAGAGAGAGAGGGAGGGAGAGAGAGAGAGAAAGAAAGGGAGAGGGTGTGAGAGAGAGAGAAAGGGAGAGGGTGTGAGAGAGAGAGAGTGAGAGGAGAGATGGGGAGAGGGGGAGGGAGAGTGAGTGAGAGAGAGGCAGGGAAGGAGAGAGAGAGAGAGAGAGGGAGGGAGAGAGAGAGAAAGGGAGAGGGTGTGAGAGAGAGTGAGAGGAGAGATGGGGAGAGGGGGAGGGAGAGAGAGAGAGGGAAGGAGATGGAGATGTGGAGCAGGAGAGAGAGAGTGAGAGCAGATTGAAAATCTGACGGCTGGGCCTTTTTAATCACAGGAACAAGGTAAATTCTGCACATTGGCCGTGTACTTTCTACGATCAATAATGAAAAATCTGTCACTTCTGCGTTGAGCTGTTGCCTTGAAAGGTCTGTTCTGAAAAACAAATTGCACGGTGTTCATTTTTTTAAATGAAAACTGTAATCGTGAAACATGTAATTGTCTTTCACCTTTCACAGCAATGAAAGGCAATTCAGAGATCGTATGCAGAGGCTTAAAGACACACAGAGAGACAGAGGGGTAGTGTAGATGTGACAAGTCCGATTGTAGGGATTCAACAATTTTCCATTTTTCGGACATGATAAGCACTTTGGCAAAATTGCTCCACTTCACAATTCTCTCACAACAGTGATTGCTCATATTTTAAATGTCTTTTGAACAAAGACTTTTGCTGAAAATTTCTGGTTTTGTTTTTAATGTGTGTTCATGTGTGCTGGTTATTGTATTTGTCCTTACATTTGTCAGCAAGAATACAGACACACACACACACAGAAAGACAGACAGACAGACAGACACAGCCTGACTGACAGACAGACAGATGGACACGGACACACACACAGACAGATGGACAGACAGCCGAGGACGTTTTTGGTGAGTGCTGCAGTCAGCTACCATACCCAGAGATCTCCAGACGTGGATCAAACTCATGTTGTGAGCTGACTTAGGCCCTGTTTGCACCACAACGGTTTCTCAAAAAAACGTTTTTCCCTTGCGTTTCCCAAAATAATCTTTGTTCATCCGACGACGTTATGATAAAGATCCCCCTTCACGCGGTTACGCAAAAATAGTTGAAACGCTGTAGTATGCATGCCAGGCCAGTGGGTGGCGGTGTAGCTTCGCAACTCAGCACCACAGAATAACACCACGCGCCTGCGCATGCTGTCTTCCGCAGCATCTACAAACCAAAACAAAAAACATGGCGAAAGCACGGGCCAAAAGCAATAGCTTTGTGTGGACTGACGAGGAAGTGGCATTATGTCATTAATGCATGCGTCTCCGCTGGTCAAAGTCGTGGTGCAGCAAATCTACATTTCGCCAGAGGAGCGTTAATAAACCCTGAATTGTCTGCAGCACAAACACGGCTCTGACGGGGCCGTTGTTGTTGTTGTGTTTAGACTGATTGGCGCATGTGTATTATCGTTTCATGTCGTCTCCCGCCTCCTCCCCTCATTCCTCACACCGGTGTCACAACAATCGCGTCTTGCCAATTTACACGGAAACGGTGAGGACGGCGTTATCAAATAATTCCACTCTGGAAACCGTTATCAAAAGTTAATGTTTTAAGCCCTCCAAAACGCCAGTGTCATGCAAACGAACGGCCCAAACGCCATTTTCGCCAGGCACCGTTGTTGTGAAAACAGGGCCTTAATGAAACAATTAATGCTACTGATTGGCCAGACTGTCTTCACACCTGACTCCCAGGTAAAGGGAGGATGAACACACCTGACTCCCAGGTAAAGGGAGGGTGAACACACCTGGCTCCCAGGTAAAGGGAGGGTGAACACACCTGACTCCCAGGTAAAGGGAGGATGAACACACCTGGCTCCCAGGTAAAGGGAGGGTGGAGAACAAGCAGTTCTCGGCCCTCAAGGACCGTGATTTGAGCAACTGGGCTCAAGCCTGAACCCCTGATGCGCTAACACATTTGAAACTGGTTAAAAACTTTGTTGAAAGATATTTCTATGAAAGTCCTTTTATATATACGCCCGCTGCCAAACATGGCGCGCGGTCCTGCCATGGGTTGTGTTGCAAAAAGTGAAGTTCTAAAAAATAAAATATAAAAAGAATAAATCACAAGAAGTTGCGTTGATGTTATATAATGCCTTCAAAGTGTCAAACCGCACTTGGAACATTTTGCCCAATTCTGGGCACCACACAAGAAAACTCTGGAAGAAGTCCAAAAATGGGCAGCTAAATTGGTTCCTGGTATGAATTTTCTGAAAAATACATCCCTTCAGACTTGGCAAAAAGAGACTGAGAGATATGGCTGACGTTTTTAAATTAATAAAAGGGATTGACATCATGAATAAGAAATGTCTTTTTTTCTGTCTGTAGAAAAATGGGCATTGGAGGAAATGAGACTCGACAGAAAACAGGTTTCATTGAAATGATTTCTTTTTCCGAAAATGAAGTAGTGTCCTGGATGAGAAAAACACTACTTTGCAGTGAAAATATTTTGAAAAAAAAAATTGTTTTTAATGAATGTCCCTTGTAGCGGATATAAGAATATAAGAATATAAGAATATATGGTGCTTGAAATTAAGACCAGAGATTCATGTCCCCTACAGGGGACAGAAAGGATTTGATGGGTCATAGGAGGCCAATACATGGATATCAGGAAGTTTCCCCCCCACACAGAGCTGTCAGTCTGTTGAATAGAATGCTGGGTAATGTAGTTCAGGCAATGACCCCATGACCTTCAAGTCCAAGCCTGACACGGTCATGGATACTTTGTATTTTTCTTTTCCCTGATGGGCTAGCTGAGCTGAATGGCTTGTTTTTTATTCTTATTTATTATTTTTTTTTAAGAGAAGTCAATTTTTCTACTTAGGTCCTTACCTTAAAATAACTTCATTTATTTTTTATTTCACATGTTTTGTGTTTGTATTATCTGATACAACCGCCCCATTAAAGTAAATGAAAATAAATAAATACAATGCTGTTCTAAAGGTACTGAAGATTCTACTCTGAATTGTTCTGTTTTTTTATAAAAGTTTTTATTGAATTGTTAGAACCCTCTCAGTCCAAGACTTCTCCCAGTACGTGTGACCCAAGCTCCAAAATGTGCGTCCGATATCTTTCCTCCCCTTGAGGAAAATCTGCAATTTATAAGGGCAGATTATTATACTCTCCATATTCTGGCTGTATTTACATCAAGATGCTTGTGTACTCTTTCTTTAACAAAATGTCTTTGACAGTACAGGGTAAAAGCTTTCCTGCTCTTTGTACCGAGATCAAAGCGAGAAAAAGTGAGATCATCAGACCCGAGTCCTGTGTGTGTGTATGTGAGTGAGCAGATGAGAGAAGAACTCCTGCTACAGGGGCTCCACAGCCTGCTACAGGGGCTCCACAGCCTGCTACAGGGGCTCCACAGCCTGCTACAGGAGCTCCACAGCCTGCTACAGGGGCTCCACAGCCTGCTACAGGGGCTCCACAGCCTGCTACAGGGGCTCCACAGCCTGCTACAGGGGCTCCACGGCCTGCTACAGGGGCTCCACAGCCTGCTACAGGGGCTCCACGGCCTGCTACAGGGGCTCCACAGCCTGCTACAGGGGCTCCACAGCCTGCTACAGGGGCTCCACGGCCTGCTACAGGGGCTCCACAGCCTGCTACAGGGGCTCCACAGCCTGCTACAGGGGCTCCACGGCCTGCTACAGGGGCTCCACAGCCTGCTACAGGAGCTCCACAGCCTGCTACAGGGGCTCCACAGCCTGCTACAGGGGCTACAGGAGCTCCACAGCCTGCTACAGGGGCTCCCCAGCCTGCTACAGGGGCTCCACAGCCTGCTACAGGGGCTCCACAGCCTGCTACAGGGGCTCCACAGCCTGCTACAGGGGCTCCACAGCCTGCTACAGGAGCTCCACAGCCTGCTACAGGGGCTCCACAGCCTGCTACAGGGGCTACAGGAGCTCCACAGCCTGCTACAGGGGCTCCACAGCCTGCTACAGGGGCTCCACAGCCTGCTACAGGGGCTCCACAGCCTGCTACAGGGGCTCCACAGCCTGCTACAGGGGCTCCACAGCCTGCTACAGGGGCTCCACAGCACAGCATGCTACTGGGGCTCCCCAGCCTGCTACAGGGGCTCCACGGCCTGCTACAGGGGCTCCCCAGCCTGCTACAGGGGCTCCACAGCCTGCTACAGGGGCTCCACAGCCTGCTACAGGGCCTCCACAGCACAGCCTGCTACAGGGGCTCCACAGCCTGCTACAGGAGCTCCCCGGCCTGCTACAGGGGCTCCACAGCCTGCTACAGGGGCTCCACAGCCTGCTACAGGGGCTCCACAGCACAGCATGCTACTGGGGCTCCCCAGCCTGCTACAGGGGCTCCACGGCCTGCTACAGGGGCTCCCCAGCCTGCTACAGGGGCTCCACAGCCTGCTACAGGGGCTCCACAGCCTGCTACAGGGCCTCCACAGCACAGCCTGCTACAGGGGCTCCACAGCCTGCTACAGGAGCTCCCCGGCCTGCTACAGGGGCTCCACAGCCTGCTACAGGAGCTCCACGGCCTGCTACAGGAGCTCGACAGCCTGCTACAGGTGCTCCACAGCCTGCTACAGGGGCTCCACAGCCTGCTACAGGGGCTCCACAGCCTGCTACAGGGGCTCCACAGCCTGCTACAGGGGCTCCACAGCCTGCTACAGGGGCTCCACAGCCTGCTACAGGGGCTCCACAGCCTGCTACAGGGGCTCCACGGCCTGCTACAGGGGCTCCACGGCCTGCTACAGGGGCTCCACGGCCTGCTACAGGGGCTCCACGGCCTGCTACAGGGGCTCCACGGCCTGCTACAGGGGCTCCACGGCCTGCTACAGGGGCTCCACGGCCTGCTACAGGGGCTCCACAGCCTGCTACAGGGGCTCCACAGCCTGCTACAGGGGCTCCCCAGCCTGCTACAGGGGCTCCACAGCCTGCTACAGGGGCTCCACAGCCTGCTACAGGGGCTCCACAGCCTGCTACAGGGGCTCCACAGCCTGCTACAGGGGCTCCACAGCCTGCTACAGGGGCTCCACAGCCTGCTACAGGGGCTCCACGGCCTGCTACAGGGGCTCCACAGCCTGCTACAGGGGCTCCACAGCCTGCTACAGGGGCTCCACAGCCTGCTACAGGGGCTCCACAGCCTGCTACAGGGGCTCCACGGCCTGCTACAGGGGCTCCCCAGCCTGCTACAGGGGCTCCACAGCCTGCTACAGGGGCTCCCCAGCCTGCTACAGGGGCTCCACAGCCTGCTACAGGAGCTCCACAGCCTGCTACAGGGGCTCCACAGCCTGCTACAGGGGCTCCACAGCCTGCTACAGGGGCTCCACAGCCTGCTACAGGGGCTCCACGGCCTGCTACAGGGGCTCCACGGCCTGCTACAGGGGCTCCACGGCCTGCTACAGGGGCTCCACGGCCTGCTACAGGGGCTCCACAGCCTGCTACAGGGGCTCCACAGCCTGCTACAGGGGCTCCACAGCCTGCTACAGGGGCTCCACAGCCTGCTACAGGGGCTCTGACAGGCACACCTGGGCCCTCTGTGTGTGAGAGTGTGAGAGTGTGAGAGTGTGAGAGTGTGAGAGTGTGAGAGTGTGAGAGTGTGAGAGTGTGAGTGACAGTGTGAGTGAGAGTGAGAGTGAGAGTGTGTGCATTTCTTTTCAGGCCGAGCTCTTTCTCTCTATCACTCATATCACTCACTTCTTATTCCTTCCCTTGCTCCTTTTCTTGCCCCTTTCCCTGCTATAGGGTGGCCTATAGTGGTTACATGACCCTGTAGCGTAGTGGTTAATGTGCATGACTGGGACCCACGAGGTCGGTGGTTCGATCCCCGGTGTAGCCACAATAAGATCCGCACAGCCGTTGGGCCCTTGAGCAAAGGCCCTTAACCCTTCATTGCTCCAGGGGAGGATTGTCTCCTGCTTAGTCTAATCAACTGTACATCGCTCTGGATAAGAGCATCTGCCAAATGCCAATAATGTTAATGTAATGTAATGTAATGATGATGTAATGCTCCTGGCTCTGCCCATCGGGAGAAGGTAGTGAAGGGGGGGTGTCAGGAATTTGGCAAACGGAATGTCCTCGCTCGTTCAAACGTCAGTTGGAAGCCACGTCGGTTACAGACGTGCCAGATGGGGAGAGGTGGATCCACAGGTCAGTTACAGACATGCCAGATGGGGAGAGGTGGATCCACAGGTCAGTTACAGACATGGCAGATGGGGAGAGGTGGATCCACAGGTCGGTTACAGACGTGCCAGATGGGGAGAGGTGGATCCACAGGTCGGTTACAGACGTGCCAGATGGGGAGAGGTGGATCCACAGGTCGGTTACAGACGTGGCAGATGGGGAGAGGTGGATCCACAGGTCAGTTACAGACGTGCCAGATGGGGAGAGGTGGATCCACAGGTCGGTTACAGACGTGCCAGATGGGGAGAGGTGGATCCACAGGTCAGTTACAGACGTGCCAGATGGGGAGAGGTGGATCCACAGGTCGGTTACAGACGTGCCAGATGGGGAGAGGTGGATCCACAGGTCGGTTACAGACGTGCCAGATGGGGAGAGGTGGATCCACAGGTCAGTTACAGACGTGCCAGATGGGGAGAGGTGGATCCACAGGTCGGTTACAGACGTGCCAGATGGGGAGAGGTGGATCCACAGGTCAGTTACAGACGTGCCAGATGGGGAGAGGTGGATCCACAGGTCAGTTACAGACGTGCCAGATGGGGAGAGGTGGATCCCCGGGTTGATCATTTACACGTCACGCATTCTGCAAAAAAAATTTTTTTTTAATCCAGTTTTCTTGCTCAAGTAAACTTTGGGACCCTGATGGTGGACCTCGATCCGATTTCCGGGTCAGGGAAAGAACAATTAGAAACTGTAGGAGATGAAGAATAATCAATTGGACAGAGCTCAAGGTTTGCTGGCTCTCATCTCAGGCACCAGCCCCTGGATCAGGGGAGCCCAGTCATGCCATGGGCTGAGAGTACGCAAGCTCCATTAAAACCAGGGGATGTGTAAATGGCTAACGTTACATCTCTCCAAAGACGGATTCAGTTCCTGAGATGACTGAAATGAAATGCCTTCTACAGAAGGTGATACCCAGCAACACACCAGGCAGTATGTTTTTATAACACGGTTCAATAACGCGTTTGTCTCACCCACCAATTTTACACTGCACATTATGTGTTCTTAACATTTTATAGATCTGTCCGGTGCTGAAGGCAAAACAAGAAATTACCGTGCAATCTTCTGCAGAAAGTCGTATTTGTGACCGAGAACAGCATTCAAAATCCACCTTCCAAGTAAGTCTTCCGTTAGGCTATAGCAAACTAAAACGTGGCAGAAAGTGCTTTTCCATAGTTTTGAAGTGCCATAAAACAAAAACATTTTGGGTAACAGATGCACAAGGGCGTAATCTCAGTGCCGCTCTGAACCGCCGCCGCCCGTGACCGGGGAGTTTATGGGCTGTGATTGAGCGTGATGAATGCGTCTTTACTGCTTCTCTCTGCACGCGTTCCCCGGCCCGCTCAAACTGTCCCGCCAGGCGGCGGCTCGGAGAAAGGGGATTTATGTTCCCGTAGCAACGAACTGAAGAGCGTCTGCCATCCGCACGCCGAAAAACACATTTCATCTGGAACGGGACTCTGAAGGGCTGTAACCGCCCTGCTCTCTCACTCTCTCCCTCTCTCCCTGCTGGGACCCGTGTATCTCCCGCTACGGAAGCCTGTCTGTGACAGGTGACACCCGCACACCTGTGACAGGTGAAACCCGCACGCCTGTGGCGGGTAGGATTCGTGTTTCGTCCCCCTCGGCCTGTGGAAAGACCGGCCTTTCGGTTTTCTGGAGAAAATCTCCACTTTTATTTCCCATTTGTTGCCTGAAGATACAAACCCAGCACGTGATGCATGTAGGTGCGGCCTGTAGCGTAGTGGTTAAAGTACATGACTCGGACACGCAAGGTCGGTGGTTTGATCCCCGGTGTAGCCACAATAAGATCCGCGCAGCCGTTGGGCCCTTGAGCAAGGCCCTGAACCCTGCATTGCTCCAGGGGAGCACTGTCTCCTGCTTAGTCTAATCAGCTGTACGTCACTCTGGATAAGAGCGTCTGCCAAATACCATTAATGTAATGTAATGCCTGTATATGTCCAGTAAAACGTCCATCTAAATAATAAAGGTTGTGATCTAAATAATGTAGACACACCACTCCTAATGACATACAGTATGTGGGATAAAACTGCACTCCTGTTTCATATGAAAATGATAACCCCTGTATTATGTTAAGATTATGTTAAGATATGTTTGTGAGCAGTTTTACGTTTTGAGTCAAATTGAGCCCAACATTTTAAATAAACACAACATAAAAGGTTGTTTTAAATGTAATAGAAACATTTTGACACATTGTGTGTCGCCTCCTTATTGTCTGATTAGCCTTTTATCCACAAATATAAAGGATCTTTTAGAGATTAAGGAACAGGAAGTGAAAGTTTGGCTCCTGTATGGGAAAGTGCCACCAGAATCATTCACAAAGAAATCTGAGATAAAAATAAAAATGGTTGTATATTTTCTTACAATTTATGCAGTTACAGAGGGTCAAAGTAATCCCACACAACACATTCATAGGCCAAGTTGATACAGGACTTAGTAAACATACAATAAACATAATGTTATGCTATTTAATCTGACCAAATTGGAAAATTAGAAAAATTATGAAAATAATAATAATAATAATAAATAAATAAATAAATAAAGGTTTTGAAAAGATGCCAAACACGGAATGGCACCAAATTGACCACGAACATAATACGAAGGTTAAGTAATGTTTGGCAATTTGGCATTGACCTCGCCATCTAAGAGTCCTCAACCCACACCAACCCCAATCCCTGTCGTTTTCAGTCTCTGTATGTCTGGCTGAGTTCACCAGGTGAGCCAGTATGGGGTTAAGTATTGGGATTTAGCCAACGCTAACGCAACACACATTTCATTCAGGTTGTTAAAGTCAGAGGGCTCTGTTTGACTCTTAGTCTGAGCACGTTATTCCATTTCCATCTCGTAAAATGAAGATTATGCAAAAACTTCAAACAGGAAGTGACTCTAACAGAAACAGCGGGGAACTCTTTCCAATTGCTTGTTTTACATTAATTACATTACATTAATTACATAACATTACATTATTGTCATTTGTCAGATGCTCGTACAGTTGATTCGACTAAGCAGGAGACAGTGCTCCCCTGGAGCAATGCAGGGTTAAGGGTCTTGCTCAAGGGCCCAACGACTGGGTGGATCTTATTGTGGCTACACCGGGGACTGAACCAGCGACCTTGCGGGTCCCAGTCATGTACCTTTTCACTTCCTATCTCCTTTTCCTTGCTCCGTTTGCTAATCCTAGCCCCGCCTGTCTGCAGAGTGTTAAAAAAAAAAAGAGGTGAGAAAGTGAAGACTGGGAAATCGATAATATCTGAATTGGGCAAATGGAATGTCCTTGCTCCTTCCAACGCATCAGTTTGAAGCCGCGTCAGTTAGACACGTCTTCGAACCGGCAGATGGGTAGCGGTGGATCCACAGGGTCGATTGTTTATTCGTCACGCTTTCCTAAAAAACAAAAAACAAAACAGTTCCGCAAAAGGATACCCTCGTTTCCTTGCTCAAAGGAAAGTTTGGGAGCCTCCTAACTTCTACTTTTAGCTCCTAGAAGGATCATTTAAGGGGTTGGGATGTCCTTAAAGATCGATTTCGAGAAAAGGGGAAAAGAGGAGGGAAGTAAGCGAGTGGATTGAGCCCAGGCTGCAGCTCTGTGACGGGACCAGATGGTATATTTGAAGATGATAAGCCAAGGGCACAGGGAATGGTCTTGTTATGTGTTAAACTAAATTATCTCAGTCACAAGTCACGACTGCTGAATGATAACTTTGGATGCCAAAAACAGGGTCTTAAATGTGTGTTAAATATAAGGGACGCAATGATTACTTGATACAGTGCAGTAAAATGTCTGAGGAGGGCTATAATTTAGTGCTGGTGCTTTTATTTTGGAGATATATAGACCAATAACAACTCGGCACTCATAAAATATGAATTTCTATAACTTTCCTGTTCCTAGTGCCACGGTAAGATATGAGATATGTGTCGGGGAGAAATGCCCTTCCCACTTTATTCAGCAGTGCCGTTTGCATCCGAGTCCAGAGCCTCCATTTTGTCCTCCTCCTGCCTCCTAAATCACTGGAAACGGATCTAATTACCGATGCTGAGGGACCGTTTGAGTGAAAAGCACAACTCAACACATTTAGATAGTCTTGTCTGGTTTTCTGAAACAGATTGTAAAATGGCTTCGAAACCAGGATGGGACTCACAAATCTTCAGCCAAGTGAAGGGTTTTGCTCCCCCTATTTCGACGCAGACTAAAAACACACCTTTTCAAACTGTACCTTAGTCCCCCCTCCTGATTTCCACGCACCCCCCTTTCCGATATCCCTCTAGTCTAACCCAAAAAAATAAAACAAATTTATTTAAACTTATGATGGCTGTATTCTTGTTTAGAACAGCACTTCATGTGTATTTTACTACTTATGGATGTGATGCTTTAGCTTGTGGAAGAACCTATGCACTATGCTTTGGATTAAAAGCGTCTGCCAAATTCCTGAAATGTAAATGTAAATGGAAAGCTCAGGAATAAAGACCTTCAAGCACATTTTATTAGATTCACCACATTGTCACACAAAGCCAGCATAATTGAACATTGAGGGCTACTACATTTAGACATGCTGAAATGGGAGCAAAGTAGTTCTGTGATGAATGAACATCGTGTTGGATTAAAAGCGTCTGCTAAATGGCTGAAATGGAAGTGGAAATTATTGCCCGCTACATTTGAGCCAACCGAGAGGACCCGACCTAATTTGCACTTTTTGAGAGTATTTAATTGGTTACAACACACCAGACAAGCCCAGTGAGGTGTAGAAAAGTATTTGACCCAGGTCTGATGGAAAAGTGAAGTCACACATGATGGTGTTGGGCCACCACTCCTGGCCTCCATAGCCTGGTCTTGTGCTCTACCAGCTGAGGGAACAGGGCATGATTCCCCCACAAGGTCTATTTCACACAGAGAGCTGCTCACCATGGAATCAATTACTGGGCTAACATGATTCCAGCATGCCACACGGAGGCTAAGCAACCCGGGGCAATTCAATTACCGGTGAAAAAGTTTGTTTATTTGCAGAGGGGAGAAAAAAAAAAAGCATGTTTAATGCTTCAATATCTGTGTGCTGTATGCCTTAGTACATCTCGGCGTGTTTGAGGCGTTATCTGGAAACGCGGTCAATGATACATTCCTCTGAGGCTACACAAAACCTGCCGGCTTTTATCGCAACTGCTTTGCCTGATGGATTTTTCCCCATTCCGAACAACATCGTGAGTCCAGCGACCATCGAAATTGAGTGAATGTTGTACATAACCAGCAGAAAAAACATGTGCTGCTTTATCAGCATTGTGTACGAAGCACTTGCAGAGGCTGTGGGAGAAAGTCAAGCCCACAGTTACAGACTGCTGTTTGAAATATGTTTAAATACAAAATGTATTTTCGATCATAATCTGGATAATCACACCTGAATGAACACCTGCTCTCAGTCTTTCACATTATCTGTTTTTATCTATCCATCTATCTATTTGTTTTATCTCTTGATCAAACATTTCTTATTTCCACTCTTGCAGATTTAAGTATGTGAGGATGTCCATTCTCTCTTGACTTGATGAATGTACTCATCCTTTCCCCCTGCAGTTCTGTCTAAGCTCGTCACCCCAGGTACCCCAGGACTGAACATACGTACTATAACCCCGACTAATCATCTTTAGTTAATTGGCAGTGATTTATAATATTTGCATAGCTGACAAGCTGTTATTTGTGTGCGCATGGGTGATTAGCTCATTCAGTATTCAGTACTTTTGTTTGTTGCATCATTTAAATCCATCAGATGTTCATGTTATTCCGCCGAGTTGGGCTTCATTAACTGAAAGAATACTAATAAAGTAAGTTTTGGAATAATGAGTCAGATCGACCTGGCCTCGCTGCAGGAATGAAAACAGGAGTAGAATGAAAACAGGAGTGGAATGAAAACAGGAGTGGAATGAAAACAGGAGTGGAATGAAAACAGGAGCAGAATGAAAACAGGAGCAGAATGAAAACAGGAGTAGAATGAAAACAGGAGCAGAATGAAAACAGGAGCAGAATGAAAACAGGAGCAGAATGGGGAATGGGGAAAAAAGAAAGGAGTTGCTGTGCTGGTGTGTCTCCCCCCCGGACCGCTAATGTTATCTTTAAAAAAAAAAAAAAAAAAAGTTTTAACTACCTCCCCATTGCAGTTTGGCATTGGGGCACTCACATTACAGCAGAGTGTGTGTCCTTAATGGCTGCGGCTAATAGCTAATTAATTGTGAGTTCTATTAATCTGGGAAATGGAGCCTGTGGATGATGATGCGTTCCCAGTGATGTGAATAGAGGCATTTCCTGCCCTGCGGCAGGCTCTCTCTCTCACACACACACACACACACACACACACACACACACACACACACACACACTCACACACACACACACACACTCACACACGCACACACTCACACACACACACACACACACACACGCACACACGCACACACTCACACACACACTCACTCACACACACACTCACACACACACACACTCACACACACTCACTCACACACACACACACACACACTCACACACACACACACACTCACACACACACACACACTCACACACACACACACACTCACACACACACACACGCACGCACGCACACACACTCACTCACACACACACACACTCACACTCACACACACACACTCACTCACACACACACACACACACACACTCGCACACACACACACACACACACATGCACACACACACTGCCATCGTCCTCCATTTTGGCTCTAAAGGGGGCCCCACGCGGCTCAGGCCTGAGGGTGGTGGTGATGGATGAGCGGAGCTCTCCGTGGCTCCTCGTGCAGGTCCTGCTGTAGCTGTGGGGAAGAAATAGGACCGGCGTGGCCTGTGAATGGGCCCTGGCTTTGGGCGTGGCGTTTCCACGACTCCCCGGGGTGCCGTTCCCGCGCACAGGCTAATGACCCGGCGTGGGGACCACAGGTAGCCTTTAGGGTTTGGGGTAAACAGGACCGCTGTTGTGGCCCCGAAGTGCTCCAAAAAAAAAAGAAAGAAAAAGCCGTGTTGTGTAGCCCAGGGACGGTTCTGGCCCTTTACAGCAGCAGACAGGTAGGGCGAGGCATAGGTTTCTTTATGGAGGAGGGAACTTGCCCGTCATAGAAGTAACTGAAGACATGCCGGGATGTGGACACAGCTCCAGAAATGCACCTTGAAGTTGCCTCAACAAAAGTAAACAAAGTGCGTAAGGTTGAGCAAATACATTTTTTAAAAATAAAACTATGCAATTATTGTGAAATGTGAAAATTTTGCCTTTTTGTGTTGGAATGACCTGTTCTTCAAAGAAACGCGAAAAGGGAAGTGTACGCACACCGTGTGACGCTTCCAGAAAAAAGAAGGTTTTTGTGTCGTGTGCTTCGATTGAAAGGTTCTGTTTTGGGGACGTCACGCTGTGTGCGGACGTTCTCTTTTCTGTGTGCTTCATCCTAGATCTGGCACCTGCGGAGATGTTCTGGACCTGCCTGCTTTCAAAGCTCTTCTGTTGTCAAAATAATTACACATTTTTGTCAATCGAATCAAGTTGGTGGAATGTGCCAGCTGGCGAATTAAAATCAATGATGAGCGCTAGATAACTGAATTAAAATCAATGATAAGCACTAGATAACTGAATTAAAATCAATGATGAGCGCTAGATGACTGAATTAAAATCAATGATGAGCGCTAGATGACTGAATTAAAATCAATGATGAGCGCTAGATAACTGAATTAAAATCAATGATGAGCGCTAGATAACTGAATTAAAATCAATGATGAGCGCTAGATAACTGAATTAAAATCAATGATGAGCCCTAGATAACTGAATTAAAATCAATGATGAGCGCTAGATAACTGAATTAAAATCAATGATGAGCGCTAGATGACTGAATTAAAATCAATGATGAGCCCTAGATAACTGAATTAAAATCAATGATGAGCGCTAGATGACTGAATTAAAATCAATGATGAGCGCTAGATGACTGAATTAAAATCAATGATGAGCGCTAGATGACTGAATTAAAATCAATGATGAGCGCTAGATAACTGAATTAAAATCAATGATGAGCGCTAGATAACTGAATTAAAATCAATGATGAGCGCTAGATAACTGAATTAAAATCAATGATAAGCGCTAGATAACTGAATTAAAATCAATGATAAGCACTAGATAACTGAATTAAAATCAATGATAAGCGCTAGATAACTGAATTAAAATCAATGATGAGCGCTAGATAACTGAATTAAAATCAATGATGAGCGCTAGATAACTGAATTTAAATCAATGATAAGCACTAGATAACTGAATTAAAATCAATGATAAGGGCTAGATAACTGAATTAAAATCAATGATAAGTGCTAGATAACTGAATTAAAATCAATGATGAGCACTAGATAACTGAATTTAAATCAATGATAAGCGCTAAATGACTGAATTTAAATCAACGAGTGCTAGATCACTGGTATACTTTGACAATGACCTTTGACCTTGAAAGAGATGCACGGACCGTGGGTGAAATTTAAAAGGGCCAAGGACATCTACGGGAAGAAACATGGGGCTTGAATCCGAAAACTATATTCCAGCCTCTCCTAGGTTGAGGGGTTTACTGAGGGTTTGGATTATGTAGCTGCCAAAACGCTGGGTAGGACTCAAGGAACAAGAAAGCAGGACTGGATGTGCCTCCAATCTTTTTTTTAAAGTGTTATCTTGATATTGTACGCCCACATAGATTATCTTTATCACTTTCCACCCCCAGAGATCCTCGCAAGATGTT
This sequence comes from Conger conger, assembly GCF_963514075.1. Lineage (NCBI taxonomy): Eukaryota > Metazoa > Chordata > Actinopteri > Anguilliformes > Congridae > Conger > Conger conger. The sequence goes on along the minus strand of NC_083771.1, from coordinate 46,966,395 downwards.
TGTTGTTTCTAGGCTGGAGAGGAATGAGTATTTGCGTAAGCTGAAAGGTCTAAAAGAATAAAAATATGTTTCCCTTTCAAAGATCTGAGAGCTGTAGACCAGAGATAATCAAATCACGGTCCTCGGGGGCTGAGCATGGCTGGTTTTCCACTCTTACTTTACCTGGGAGTCAGGTGTGTTCACCCTCCCTTTACCTGGGAGTCAGGTGTGTTCACCCTCCCTTTACCTGGGAGTCAGGTGTGTTCACCCTCCCTTTACCTGGGAGTCAGGTGTGTTCACCCTCCCTTTACCTGGGAGTCAGGTGTGTTCACCCTCCCTTTACCTGGGAGTCAGGTGTGTTCACCTTCCCTTTACCTGGGAGTCAGGTGTGTTCACCCTCCCTTTACCTGGGAGTCAGGTGTGTTCACCCTCCCTTTACCTGGGAGTCAGGTGTGACCACCCTCCCTTTACCTGGGAGTCAGGTGTGTTCACCCTCCCTTTACCTGGGAGTCAGGTGTGATCACCCTCCCTTTACCTGGGAGTCAGGTGTGTTCACCCTCCCTTTACCTGGGAGTCAGGTGTGATCACCCTCCCTTTACCTGGGAGTCAGGTGTGTTCACCCTCCCTTTACCTGGGAGTCAGGTGTGTTCACCCTCCCTTTACCTGGGAGTAATAACAGCCAGTTATTATATGGGCGGCCTGTAGAGTAGTGGTTAAGGTAAATGACTGGGACACACAAGGTCGGTGGTTCTATAGCCACAATAAAATCCGCACAGCCGTTGGGCCCTTGAGCAAGGCCCTTAACCCTGCATTGCTCCAGGGGAGGACTGTCTCCTGCTTAGTCTAATCAACTGTACGTCGCTCTGGATAAGAGCATCTGCCAAATGCCAATAATGTAATGTAATATTTTTTCTCGGTCAGCAGCCACCTTGGAAACAAGGTGTTCAGACTTTAGCCAATCAACGACCTAAATTAAGCACTTAATGCAGGGAGACATCCAAAGCCTGCAGGCACCACCGCCCCACAATATTTGAGTTTGCGATCCCTGCTTCAGATCAAGAACTGCATGATACTCAGGACACCCTGCCGGTGTAAAACCAGAGAGGGAAAGTTTTTGGGAGGACATTAAAAGTGGAGCAGGCAGTTTCTGACTCACCGGCTGAACTTAGACTGGTCCCCTCACGAGTTAGCGAATACGCTGACAGATTAAACGACGCGTTTCGTTCTGCGCGAGAAAAGCTCTCGTTGTGTTGTTTACTTCATTATCGCACTCCCTTAGAAACATTCGCCCTGAATAAACTCGCTGGTTTTCTATAGACCCTCTTCCAAATCATCAAAAGTGAGCTGTGTTTTTTTTTATCATATAAAAATCTGGATCTGTAGACAGAAATCTGACATTTCCATCAGTGGCCACAGATGGATTGTATGAAAGGAGATGAGAATGCCAGTGGAGAGGGAGAAGTCAGTGGGGGAATCCACTTTTGTTTTCCTCTTAATTAGATACAAACAGGATGCGGACGGCATGCTGGGGCGAGTGATGAAAAATAACAGAAAGAGCGGAATCGCAAATCTCTGCGAGAGTGAGGGAGAGAGGCAGGCTTTTTTTAGCGTAATGGCTTGGAGATAAAGAGATTAGGTTATTGTGATTGTGGCTTCTCCACCCCATGCAGGCTGCTAACTGTTCGACTATCTCTCTGAATGAGAATCTCACCTCGTACATTACATTGGTTATTTTGCTGATGCTTTTATTCAAAGTGACTTACAGTTGATTAGACTAGGCAAGGGAGACAATGTGCGGTTCAGGGCCTTGTTCAAGGTCCCAATAGCTGCACTGATCGTATTGTGGTTACACCAGGGCTTGAACCACCAACCTTCCAGGTCCCAGTCAAGCACCTTAGTCCACTAGGCTATAGTATGCCCCCTACTCTCCTCAGACTTTTTTTCTGTTTTGAAAAGTTGATTAATTAACCCTGACACTGTGTATAATGAACTTGGAATACAAGGGGGAATTTTTCCAAACACGGTTCAGAATAAAACATGAAAATGGAAGCCCCAATTTCACTGAAGGAACAGAAGGTTTACGTTCAGTTGTAAAGTATACGAGCCTATAAATGGTGTAGTTTGCGATGGTGTTCGTTTCACTCGACAAACAAGGCCTCCGCGTAAAACCCTGAAAGTTTCGCCGGTGTTTGTGTCCGCTGAGGGTGGCAGTAAATGTGCCGTGGCAACCTTTCCCTCAATTACCGATGCTGACATTCCCGCCAACTGATCGTAAAAAAAAAAAAAGCCAGCTACATTGTGCATGCGGCCCTTCTGACCTACAGGTAACCCACAGATGCCCCAAACACCGAAAGCCATCAAACGGAATGAGACCCAATCAAATCAAATGATTATCTCCGTTGCGGTCCTTTCGAGGGCCCGGCTGGTGGGGGTTGGCGAGGAACGTTGATTTATTTTTAATGTCACGGGGGCCGAAGGCAAAGTTCCACATTACGTTGGCGGTAAAGTTTATTTTCCGTTCTCTTCCGATTGGCTTTAAGTGCAGTTTTACCGCGTCGGCCTGCAGGGCGTGTCCTGGGTCCACCCCGCCCCCCGTCCCGTAACAGCCTTCATAAAGAGGATGCTATTCTCAGACATGTTCCCCTGCACCTCGTCTCAAACCACAGCCCCAGGCCATTTGTCAGGGTCCTCTCAGAAGCGGCAGAAACATATGAATATGATGTATCTTGGCTTATTCCGGCTGAAAGGTGCGGCACTGATTTTATCATATGTTTTATTTACTGTATATGTAGCAGGGTTAGCTTGACTAGTTTGTTAGTAAAAGCGCGTTGAAATGCAATGAACTCATAGCAGGTTACCGCAACAACACTCCCTGATGAAATAACCCACAAATTCGAAATAACGTTGTTGCCCGTGGCTAGGGCTGATTTTGCCTTTAGCTGACTGGTAACGCGTTTGTCTTAAGAAATCTGTGGGCGAGCGAGAGGTCGGGGGTTCAAATCCCACCTCGGCAAATTTCTAACTGGGCACATGCACTCTCGGCGATAGATTGATGACCTGTCCGGATTGCGTTCCTGCCTTTCACCCACTGCATGCTGGGATAGCCCCGCCCCCCGCCCCCCGCCCTGTGACCCTGAACAGGAATAAGTGGGTTAGATAATGGAAGGATGGATGGATGTAAACTGTATTATGTCTTATTTTATTCTACACAGTATGTGTGTGCCGAGTGTTTGTGTATAACGCCGAATAGAGCTAAGCTGCAATGAATTTTTAGAGGGAACGAGCATGAGAACATGAGTTATCAGCAGGAGCAGAGGATGCTGGGGCAGAGGGAAGCTTTTGTTTTGCTTTTAACAAGAGTGCCAACAGAGAGGCCTGCATCAGACTGAAGGTCACAGCAGGCTGGACTCAACAAGCTTATTGCTTTTCACTCTTCCCAGAAACTCAGTATCACAAGCTCTGTCTTGTGCACACAAGGCACTCAGGATTGTTTTTTTTTTTTTTTTTTACTTACCCATTAAAGCTGCACCTATGTTTTTGTGATGGCACTCACAAAATGGTGTTCAAGGAAATCTTAAACTGGGCACGCATACCTACCTACACTGGTGCTGGTGCCATAAGAAAAGGCAGGATCCACTGTATTTTGTGGGTTAGTCTTCATAAATATGTATTTTTGAATGTTAGGGCCAAAAACTGTAGAATCGGTAGAATCCATATGATGCCCTCATTCGTTCACATAAATGACTACATTTTCAGATACAGGCTGTGTTAATGCTGACCGTGGCACAGGAGGAATGGCCCTAGCATTGCCCAGGGAGGGGCCAGGATGAGGGGGTGTCTCATCGCGCAACAGTGACCTCTGCTGGTTGACCAGGCCCCTGCACATACATCCGCTGAGCTGGACATTAAAGGTACAGTAGGTAATTTCAGACTTCTAACATTCAAGAGAGGAATAGCAGCAACAAACACCTTCAACCCACAACGCTGTTTATCCCTCCCCCTTCCCTGTAAATGTGCTGACATTGAAACGCCATTGGCTGTAGCAATTACAACCAATTTTCAACCAATGAGCTTGAATTATTGTACGGCTATACGATGTTTTGGGCCGTCAACTGTATATTCTGAAACCCAAATTTAAGGACTATGAACACAGCCAGAGGATGAGTCAACAGTGTCAGTGAGTCTTTTTCAATGATAGGAAGGGATTTACAGTGGTCTTGTAACAATGTTTTAACATAAAAATCGTACCTTTAAGCTTTGAGCTGGGCTGAAATCAGACTTTTTCCTCAATTTAATCAATTCTTCATAACCATATGAACATGTGTTAAAGAAGTGTGTATTCCATAAAAACATTTTTCCTATCTGCTTTCTGGAAAATGATTAGAATTTAGATTTTCACCGTGTAGCATATGGCGATCAAATCAATTTTCCGTTCCCTTCCAATCAATATCCTTTACACACAGTGATGTGCATTCTTCCCCCGTCTAATTTAACGTCAGTTAAATTGACTCTCTGCCCTTCAAGACATTCTTGCAGAAAGAGTTTTGATGATGTACTGCAGTATCTCCGCCCGGTGAGTTCTCAGCAGGTCAGGGTATACAGGTGTAGTGCTATCTATGTTACACGAGTGAGGCTAGACGGTACGTGTGGACAAGCACAGAGATCAGTCATGTCATGTCATTTGGCTGACGCTTTTTTTCCAAAGCGACTGACAGTTGGGGCAGCACAGATGGTGCAGTGGGTAGCACTGCCGCCTCACAGCAAGAAGGTCCTGGGTTTGAATCCCCGTCGGCCGGGGCCTCTCTGTGTGGAGTTTGCATGTTCTCCCCGTGTACGGGTGGGTTTCCTCCCACAGTCCAAAGACATGCAGGTTAGGCTGATTGGAGAGTCTAAATTGCCCAATGGGTATGAGTGTGTGAGTGAATGGTGTGTGTGCCCTGCAATGGACTGGCGACCTGTCCAGGGTGTATTCCTACCTTTCGCCCAATGTAAGCTGGGATAGGCTCCAGCCCCCCTGCGCCCCTGTTCAGGATAAGCAGGTTAAGATAATCGATGGATGTATGGACTTACAGTTGACTAAGCAGGAGACAATCCTCCCCTGGAGAAATGCAGGGTTAAGGGCCTTGCTCAAGGCATTAAGTCCTTGAAAAACTGTTCTGAGTTACATGGCATTAAGTCCTGGAAAAACTGTTCTGAGTTACTGTAAGAGCTAGCAAATGTTAATTTAAGTGGGGAATTTAAAGGATGAATTCTCATCTGGGCTGTGTATGAGTCAGTCTCCTAACTACTGAAGGTATGTGCTGCCTACGAAGCATACTGTTTAGCGATGGGTAGCATGTGTAAAAAAAAAAATATATATATATAATCGTTATGAACTATAATATGAATTTGTCTGCAAAGGTAAGAGTAGTTTACTTCTGCTTTTAAAATGTCTTCCACAGACCATTGCTTCCTCAGTCAGCTTTATCATGGTGAAATTTTATTTCGGGTTGGCTTTTATTGGTAATCGATATGAGTGGCCGCTTGCGTGGCAGAGATCTCACCTTTAAGCTAACTGGCCTGAACCGCTCCTCATTGACAACTCTTCCGTTATCAGAATAATCCATTGGCTGGTAATCCTTAAGGTTCCACTTAATTGTGCTTTATGGTGCCGATGTTTACCGCATAGCCTGAGACAATATAGACGATTAGATATTAAGGTCCAGTCAAATAGGTTGTGGGGCTGCCTCGAACTATAAAAACATATTGACAAGCATCATTAAAACCCACATGAAATAATGATGCCATGTAACCTGATTTACTAATGATTTACAAGCTATGTAATAATTTATAGTTTATAAGCAGACCTCAGAATGCAGTTTTGCGGTATAATCAATTTAATTTGTATGGAGAATACGCCGTTAAATACGTGACGCTGTGAGCATAGCGTCTGATAACGGCTCGCGTACAAAGCTCATAAACCTGCTTTTGCCGAAGATGTAATACACACAGATCAGACTCACACACCGTTAACACCCAGCGTTCCCTGCATCTGGAGAATGGAGAATGTGTTCATCCGCGAGTTTAAATAATCTGTGAGTATGAGTTACCGCTGTCCGTTTTCAGAAAGAAAAACTGCGACCACAAAGTACAATCATATGGAGCAGTGGAGTGGCTGCTATTGATTATCCAGCTAATTAGCCACTTTATTTTTAATCAAAGGAAATAAGCAATGACAGGAAGGCGGCGGTGATTTGTCAAAGTTAGAATTTCTTCCTCTTATGTTTCCGGCTCACTAGCCTCAACTTATTTTTAAAGTGTATTAATCATATGTGGGTTCATTTCTGCATTATCCACGTTTCATTGCGATAAACATTCACGAGGGACCATCTGCGTGTGTTGATTCATGATGCGCTGAGATACTGCTGAGGGTACATATCTGTCATAACTTCACTTTAATACGGAAACCTTTTGCAGTTCCTGCATTTTTCTGCGCTGTTCGTTGATAAACTTTCCTGCTGAGACAAAGCCCAACAACACCTGCTTCCGTCAGTTCATCAGTCCATCTTCACAAGCTTAATGTCACTGGACACGTTCCCTCCCTGGAAAACAAGAAAAGAGAGAAATTAACCTAATTCCTTATGTGAATGAGCAATTGCTTTACTTTGAATACCGCCAGAGGTAGAAGGTCCAGGGGTCAGAAAGTAAAAATCCCGCCATTTGCACTGAGCTGATTTAATTAATTAGTTCTACCTCCTGGCTTAGGAATTCTGCTAATTAGCAAATCCACTTGATTGGAACAAAACAATGGGGAGGACTTTTACTTTCTGAACCCTGGTTTTCTACCCCTGAATATCACTGAATTACAGTGGGCACTATGTACTTTTATGAGTATCTGAAACTAAACTGCATAATCAACAAATAGAAATATATAACCAGCGCTGAGTCAGTGTTTGGCGATTTCCACACACCGTCTTCACAACAAGGTCATTTATATTTGGATAAGCGTGCAAAAAGTTCACTCCCGCATTAATCAATATCAGACAAAATTATCATAAATTCAAAGAGGTCAAAGGAAAGATATACTGGCTCAAAAATACTGCACGTCTCCTGTCTTTGATGATGGACAGCTCAATTCGGGAATGCTTTCATCACAAGGGCAGTGCAACCTCCCTCACTGCAGAGCTTTACCCACACCTTCAGTGCTTAAAAATAAAAGTGTTGGAACGGAATAGACGAAACAGAAGATGCTGATAAGAGCTGGTACCAGCCTGTAGGACAGCCTGTAGTCTAGTGTCTAAGGTGCCTGTAGCCTAGTGGCTAAGGTACCTGTATTCTAGTGGTAAGGTGCCTGTAGTCTAGTGGCTAAGGTGCCTGTAGCCTAGT